>NW_010520559.1:0-1341 GCF_000687285.1 Phaethon lepturus
GGGAGCCGTGATCCTTCGCAGCTCGATGCCCACCCGGAGAGCTATCCCCGTGAATCTCTGCAAGAGAAGGTAGTTTTGCCCCACTCTCCTTCCAGTAGAAGGTTAAATTGAAGTAGAAGATGAAATAAAATGACATTTGATTTGGAATTTTGTCTGGACGAACCCAGCTCGGTTCAGTGGTGGACGTCTGCCCCGGCCAGCAGGGCTTCCAGCTTGGCCACCCTTGGCCCCCTTCGCTGCGGGTGAGCCCGCAGAGCCGGCGGCAACACCGGCCATGACGCACGGTCCCGGCTTTGCCAGCAAACCTTCGGTGGCAGCTTTATGGGAATGAAGCCCTGACTCGCAAACAGTAACAGCAAACCCAGCCGAGTTATCTCCACCTCTGATGTCTGGTCTGTAACTACCCTTTGAGGCCGCGGCAGGGCTGATGCTGGGAGGGGATGGCTGCAGGTCTCGCTAACGCTTGTTCCTGCGGGCTCGGTGGTACCTTTAAGGTTCAAGAGCTCTGGGCAAAGCCTTTGCAGGAGCTCCTAGAGGGTAAAAGGCTTAGCCTGGCTAAGTGCTGGAACAGCAAAGAGGGGAAGGAGAAATGGGAGTGGGAAGGAAGACCAAGCGGGAGGAGAAGATTGCTGCAGTTTGGGCCGCCCTTGGGAAGGTGCCCGAGAGCCGTGTGTTCAGGTCTGACTGAGCTCAAACAAAAAGTCTTCCCCATCTCCCGAGGCGTCCAAGCGCAGTGGAATGGAGCAGCTCGTGGTCTGGCGAGTTGGTGGCGGTTCTCCATCCCGCTTCCCGTCTCTGCGGGGTCGCTGGCATGACCGGCTGCCAGCGGGGAGACGCTGGGCTGCTCTGGGGAGGCTCTTGAAGAGCAATTCACCCGGCATGCACCCAGCAGTTGGGTGCTCTGGGGCAGGGTCTCCCCTCGCCCCCCGGAGTGGTGCTGCTGCTCTCCCTGCCCGCTGCCGGGCTCTGCCTGCACCCAGCCAAAGTCATGGCCACTTCACCAGGGTTTTGCCGTGGGTCAGAGGCGCTCCCCGCGCGCTCACGCGGTGAGTGCTCTCCTTTTCCACTGGAGAAGTGCTCCAGGGTCTGGTGGTACGTTAGGGATGCGGGAAGGCTCGCACACAGCAGGACTGTGTGTCTGTGCGTCTGTGTGCTCTGCAGGGGAGCTTTTCTCACCCATCCGGCAGCACGTGCCCACAACCGGGTGCCAAGAATTTGCTTTTCTTAGATTTTATTGAGGAAAGCATCACATTGTCCCCATTTTAGTAATCTGTGCTATAGGGAGGGAGCTGGTAACCTGCACCCCGCCGAAAGGCGTGGGACTGGCTGGGGGCGTGCCCC
>NW_010520559.1:1360-3290 GCF_000687285.1 Phaethon lepturus
CCGGGGGCCTCTGCCTGCCGCAGCCGCGTTTGAAGCTTTCGGCCGGGGTCCAGGAGGCCCGTCACTGCAGGGAACGCTCCCGTTCCTTTTCACTTCTGAGGGACAGCATAAAAATAGGAGTTATGCACTGCAGTAAGGTTTGGAGCTCTCCATCACCAGCAGCACCTCAAATCATTAAGCCTGAAATAATTTTAATTGGATCCAGAATTCACAAGAGGTTCTTTGTGCCATTGTGGAGCTGCACTAGTTTCTCTCATATCACGCCAACGATCTGAGCACGGGAGAGGAGAGAGTCCCCGCTTGGCTTTGGAGTGCCTTTGGGTCATAAGTTACTGGGTCCAGTATGGGGCAGGATGTAAAGACTGAGAGAGAAATATTTTGTTTCCTTCGGACTGCATAAACACCACTTGAAAAGCTCTAAGTTGTTGATTTAAGTTCTTGAAATGAATGCTCTAGCTTATTGCCTCTCGGCACCCTGTTCACAAGGGTCAAAGCTGCGTATCTGTGGGGAGGCGTACCTGCAGCTCTGCTGGGATGGTTTAGGTATGGGCAGAAAAGAGAAAATTTCAATTAATCGTTTTCTGTGTCCCAGTTAAAAATGAGGCATTTGTCTTTGCAAATGAATGACGGATCAGGAACCCCCACCCACACAGACAGGCTTTTTTCAGTTCATGTATCTTTAGAGTGCATGGACTTCTTAAAATGAATTGGGCATTAATCAGAGATGATTCAGTGTACTGACTGCACAGAAAAGGGGGCTAAAAAGTAAATATTAAAAATTTATTTAAATAGACCGGCCTAAGAACATTGGCAGACTATAATGTGTTTTTTCTCTGTATAACTGTGATGAAAACCTTTAGCTTCATCTGCACAGCTTGGAGACAGCAATGAGTTAATGTAGGAAAATGGAAAAATGCCGTGAGGTTTAAAAGTTAAATTGTACTTTCACAGAACTCTGTTGTATTGTCAAAATGATACTCGTGTAGCTGCTAATTTCAGTTCCCTTACCTGGAGGAGAAGAGCCCTTGTAGGAGCGTCGCAGGACAGAGAAAAGCCCTTGTCGGCTCCACAGGACAAAGCACGTGGAAAGGGCTTCTTGAGCTGGATTCCCCAACACAGTTGTTGCTTTTTTCAAACATTACAGAACAAATCCTGTCTGTCTTGTGCAGAGAAACATCTTTTATGGGAGAATTATGTCTGGGAAATCAGGAAGGTAGATGTTCCCGACCTTCCACCGGCCAAACGGGATCCCACCCGGCAGCCGGGTGCGTTGCAGCTCTTGCTCCCGTGTCCCTTTGCGAAGGAGAGCCGGGTGCCCGGGAAGCCCCCCTGGTAGTGCAGCTGCACGTAGGCTTCGGTTCGGGATTTGATGGCTCCTTGGGTCTGATCATCGCAATAAACTTCCCAGTTTGTGCTTCCAGGACTGTGGTTGCAAATGCTGGTGTGTGTCCGCTGGCTGCCCTCGTGGCACGGGCGTCCGGGCACCCATGTGCGTGGGCAGCGAGTGGCAGCCGTGTGGCTGCCCGGGGAGGGGATTTATCACTTCCCTGAAGTGCCTGTGACAAACGCCGCGGCTTGAATGGGAATCGGCCCTTGTTCAGGTGCCTGCATCCCTGCTGATAAGCAGTGAGGGGAATGAGAAGCTGAAATAACATTGAGAGTCCTTATCTTATTTTTCCTGTCACCTTGTGAGCTGACAGGGTGTAAACCAAGCACAAAACTTCAGCGCTGATTCGGTGGTGCCGGGCAGCGACGACTCTGCCAGGGCGCAGGGCTCGACGCAGCTTCGGGGTATTTACCGAAATACGGCCACAAATGCATTGACTTGGGAACGTTAGGATGATATTTCTTGTTGTGCTAAACTGCAGTTCACGGAGCACCTGATGGGAAACCTGCCGGGGCAAAAGCCGCCACTGTCAGCGCAGCTGCG
>NW_010520559.1:3519-3811 GCF_000687285.1 Phaethon lepturus
CAGATGGGTTCAATGCGGCGACACAATGCACACACCGCAGAGGTACGGCCGAAGCCCCGGGCGGGTTAAAACTTGACATGCTCAGGGCCCCGTGCGGGCTGGCGAGCTGCCGTGTGGGGTGGGAGGAAAGAGCGATTGCGGAGCGGGACAGCGCGGGGGGCTGGCAGGGAAAGGGGCCGGAGGAAAGCTCGGCAAGGAAGGGCAGGCCGGCAGGGAGAGCGGTCTGGAGCTGGCTGGCAGAGCGGCAAGGGACACGGTCCCGGGCTGCGCGGGGTGCCGGGGCCGGCCCCAG
>NW_010520560.1:0-2787 GCF_000687285.1 Phaethon lepturus
CCCGGGAGGCGCCGGGGCCGGCTCCAGGTGGAGGCAGTGCTCCACGGGCGCAGCAAACCGCCCGGCTCGGGTTTTGCTTAATAATGAAGAAAAAAAAGAAGTGTGCGTGTGGGGGGAAGCTCTTGCCACTCATGTCACTTCGTGCTGCTCGGATGTCGGTTTTACCAGCGGGTCTGTCTTTCTTCCCTCTCCCCTTCTTGCACCCAGCGCAGGCATCTCGCTAAACTCATTTCTTTAAACGATCGCTTTGAAGTGCTCGCAGGCACTGGCAGAGCTCTTCGCTTGCCGGCCTGCTTGGCTCTTGGAGACGGTGTGGCATGTAAGGAAACTGTCAACAGGCTGTCTCAAAAAGATTTTTGCATGCCAAAACATCAACCGTTCAATTATGGCTGCAACGCTGAATATTTAATTGACAGACGCAGGCAGGGGAAATCAACTGGCTTCCAACAAAGAGATTAATAACACAACAGCACGTGAGTTTAATACTCCAGACACCACAGTCTTTAAACAATTGTTTCTGCTTAGAGCACATTTTTTTTTAAAGACTGTCAGTTTGATTTAATTTTTATGTAGTTTATTGATCATCTGGTGTATATTACGAGGCACTAATACATTAAGAAGAGAGGCAGGGTTTTCTTTATATTCCCACAAGAATAGAGGCCAGTGCAGAAAGCTTCATCTTCTTGTATCTGGAAAAAATAAAAATACTTGATATCCCATATATGAAACTAATATAAGTGGAAACATAACTAGCTTGACTTTACCTCACTTCTTGAAACAGAAGGTTGGGTTCCTAATAAAACAGCTCCTAGGAGTCAGAACTTTTAAACTTTTATTTACGTGAGTTTTCTGAACTTCAGGCACTCCTGAGTAAGTGTCGTTTGAATGAGTAAAGGGTTTTTCTTCCCGTCTCTAGACTAAGGGTCCTAAATGAAAAAGCAGTTAGTTGACATGTGTTATTCTACTTGTGATAGTTTGGGTAAACAGAACTTAGCAAGCATCACTGGAAGGTATTGTTGGTGGGGAATAATGTGATACAGCAAAAACTGTTATTGTTGCTTTGTTTCACATTACTACAGGTGGAAATCAGAAAGTAAACACTAGAGTTGTTTTTTTGTGGGGTTTTTTGTGTGGGGTTTTTTTGGTTTTGGGTTTTTTTTTTTTTTTGGTGTGAGGAACATTTACAAGTAAGAGCATGAGTTCAACAGCTGAAGGAAACTTTAGACCTGGCTGATCACGGGCAGGTGAAGAGCCACGGGTGGGACGTGGTAAGGGAGGTGATTATAGGATGGATAGCCCATGATGTGTGTTTGGGGATAGGCTTTTCAAATGCACCCAGACCAGTAGTATCAGACCTGCTGGTGGATGATGGGGCGTGAGTTGCTGTGGAAGCCAGCCGCCCCACTCGCAGGAGGCTTGGCTTGGTCTTCTGTCTGCCTTTTTGTAGGGAAGACTAAAAGCTTCTAGTTTCTGAGCACTTGATTCTCAGTGTTCTTCCTTCCTGATTTTGTCAAAAAAACCCACTTTGAAAGTGAAAAAAAAGGTGCTGTAGCTGAAGCCTGTAAGAGAAACCTGGACAGATAAGTTGATCGATATTTACACGTTCAGTAAAAAACCCCCAGTGTCCTATGTAAGATAATGAGAAGCAGAATTGGGTGAAACTGCTTGTTTCAAGGTGGAATAGAGTTCTTCTGCTGGTGCATGTAGGCACATGGCCAGTGGCCGCCAGTGCAGTTAAACTGAGTTATGCCTCTTGAGCAGCTGCCCAAAGGCATTCAGAGCAGCAGGGAAACAGAAGGCTTTCTCTCATTTGAGGACCACTTTAGGAAATACTAAGACTGGTCACTTGATTTGCAGAGGTCTCTTGATGGTGCCTTAGCTTCTCCTGCAGGTGCTGCTGTAATTCTGACCTGAATCGGTTTTCTGAGGGGGGAGCGGTAAACGAAAAGAATAAACTATGGCTGAAATGTCTTTCAGAAATGACACGCATCAGCTCTCTGTGAGGTGGTAGATGTGTACAAACCCTTCTTTGTTTACATACAAATTTAAACAAATTACCTAGAAGACAATTATCATGAACATCTAGAAGTCAGAGTAAGTAAAGCAGAACTATCAGGAGCTTCCTTCAGCTTAGATTTGGCGCGAGTCGTTGGAAAGATCCACTTTGTCTTTCATCATTAAGTACAGTGGTTATCTTGATAGTAAATGCACAAGGGGAAGATTTGAATCTTTGTTCCTTGGTGATCACACGGAGCAAAGCTGTTGAGCCATTGGCAGAAATGTGTTGCTGGTGTAGTAGGTTGGATGAAGATCCGCTGAACCAGACCCCCTGTTTCTCCTGCATTTCCATCTTGTGTTGGGTTGGCGGGGAGCTGAATATTTTTGGAATACCCCACACCTCTAATGATAATGAGTACACTTGGCACTGACAAATCCCTGGTTTCTTGCGTGAACAAGAGGTTTCATCACCAACACTGTGAACTTCCCAGAAATTTCATGTCAGTGCTTAACTCAGTAAAAGAGGCAGAAAAGAACCGAGTGTGCATTTATTAAAGCAGGTCATCCGAGGGGGGAAAATAACTTTCTCCATCTGCTTCCTCCTCTTGGGAGGGCTCTGTTTAGAGAATTAGAAGATGCTTCCTGAAATTGTTAGGGCCGCAGGCGAGCCTGGTGGCGTGGAAGAGTCCCCGCTGCCCCATCCCTGTCTTGCTGGTCACTGTGATGCATCTGAAAATCAAAAAAAAAAGTGATTGAGGACGTCACCCGGGGCGGGGGCGGGGGGGGGGC
>NW_010520560.1:2818-30037 GCF_000687285.1 Phaethon lepturus
GGGGCTGAAGTTGCCCCCGCTAAGCTGGTGGGTGGCTTCATGTTGGAGAGCTTTGGGGAACTCCAAATAAGAGGTGTGATGGGAGGACCTCACTCCACTTTCATCTGATCATCCTTAGCCCCATTGCAGCCCCATCCCTTTGCCAGGAGCTTCTTAGACCTCCTGACCGGACCATAGAGCTGTTGTTGGGGGCTGTTGTGACCCATGGGGCAGCTTTCCCCCGTGCCATGGGGTTTTGGTGCCTGCATGCAGCACTACATGGAGCTGCTGCAACCAGCCACCACCTTTCTGCAGGGGAAAAAGCCTCCTGCCCGGACCCTTGAGGTGGGATATTTTGGAAGCTGGCCCCACAGATGTAGCATCTAGGGTTAAATTTACTCCTCTCGGACCTGCTGGTTTTTCCCTCGGCAGGGACTCCCCGCGTCCGGCAGGCTCGGAGCAGCCACGGGCGCGAAGTCGAGCGTTGAATTTCGGAAGAGGGGAAGGCTGTGTCAGCAAGGCCAGTAGGGCAGATGAGGGTCTTCGGTAGCTTGTACTTGTGCAGCTTGCGCAGGTAGAACATCTTCCAAAAAGTTCAGCTTGTGCTATAGAAGGATCTCATCTGGCGTACCTGCTTCCTAGGCTCGTGGAAATCGGGTTTATGGGAGCACATGTTCCAGGCTGGTGAGATGTAAACTGCACGTAATTTACTGCCCTTCTTATTTTCTGCCTCTAATTTAATTTTCTCTCTTCTGTCAATCCCCGTTAATCTGTACAACACAAGTTTTACTGCCCTTGGGAGGTTTTGAAGCAACAGATGGATAGGCCTCTTAAGACCTTAGTATCTCTTCAGCTTTCCCACAAATTTGGCATCTCCTCTTCTGCAGCGAGCTTGATGCTAAAATGAACTTTGAAAGTAAATATTTATGCGAGCAGGACCTTGACGTGTTTATGTAAGTGGGGATATAATCTTATAATTTGGGCTCACAGTTTAGATGACTCTTAACTTTCCTCTTCCATGCAGAAAAGTGTGTTGTAGTCCAGCTTTCAGAAGCACAAAGGGTTTGAGTTCCGCCGGAGGCCCTGTCGCTTCGTCACAGAAATCGGCACAAGCAGGCCTGGGATTGTCATTTAAGCGTAAGGAGTGGGAGGAATTAAAGATGAGGGATGAGGTTAGAGTTATTTGGATGCTGTAGAGTTGAATTCAATGAGCTAAGCAATTTTGCTTTGTTTGGGTTGGGTGTTTTGTGTGTTTTTTTTTTTTAAACTATTTTGAAGACTACCTTGCCGTGCAGGCCTCACTTGTCGTGTAGGTAACATCTTTCTATACACTCCTGAAGAAACTGCTGACCCAGCCATTTCTTATTTTTGGCAAAGGACAGCGAGATCTGACCGTAGTAAACCAAACGGGCAATCCCAACGCCTTGGCGTTGTCTTCTCTGTGCCATGTCTTCTCCGTGTTGGGGAGGACGGAGTCCATACCACATGGGAGAACCTGTGTGGGTGGAGAGTCGTCATCGTGTTTTGAGCATCCCTACCTAGGTGGGGTTTGGTCATTAATGTTTATATATTGCTTATTTTAATACCCGTAGGATCTCTTGGTGACAGCAAGCTCACTGTGAGGCAGCAGGGCCCGTCTCGGGGATGGCTGGTCTGCAAGTGTTTTGGCAAAGGCAGGTTTGCAGAGGTGGCATCTTGGCGTGGAGTTGTGTGGTTGTACCCCGCCATAACCTGGGAGTAAGGGAGATTTCTGAGCCTTGAAAAGCTTCTCATTAAACCAAGAATCAGCATCTAAGCAGGATACCCATCCTTAGTTTTGCCCCTTTGTTGAAAGACCCAAAGAGCTAAAGGTGACTGGAAGAGGAGACACAAATGTTTTGGAGGCCTTTAAAACACACATATGTTTTGTGTTGGCTTTATAAAAAAAAATAATGAAAAAACCTATCAAGAGCAGGTTATTAGTGACAATTATACTCGAGGTGTTAATTGCAGAACACGGAAATGCTATACCTATGGCAGACTGAGTCCTCAGGGGTATAAATCTGCTGGCTTTCCTCGGCTGGTGGAATTTGGCCAGCCTGAAGATGTGTCTCCAGGAAAGCAGAATTACATGGAACTGCTTCATGGCCAGAAGTGCTTTGAATCCTGTGTACCTGCTGCCGAGACAGGCAGGAGATGGGATCACAATTACAGTAGATGACACTTTTTTTTTTTATCGTCTCTGTTTGTAGTGAGCACAGAAAATAATATAAACATCACTCCCAGATCAAACAGATTATTTTTATACCCTTTAAATCTCAATTTAGTATGCATGCCTTTCTCAGGCTGTTTTGGTCTGACTTTGTTTGTCTAGATACAGGCTGACGGTACATCCTCCAGATGCATGTGCCTCTATACCGCCCAAAGGTGGTTTGCATACCACAGCTGGGGAACCCGCGCTGCGCGGGCGCAGTCTTGCAAACCAGGGCTCCTCTGTAGTGCCTGCATCTGAGATAAGAAGGGTGTTTGCATGCCTCCATCTCCGTCTGAAGTGACTTAAGGGGGGGGAAGCCCCAGCCCTGCTCTCCATAGCTTGCTCTGGCAGAGCAGACTCCATCCTCTCCATCCTCTCCGTTGCGTTCGTACAATGCTCCCGTTTCATCCGAGGTAATCCAGAAGGGACCGTTGTGGTTGCCCAGTCTGCCTGCGCCTCGAACAAGGCCGTGCCTGTTGAAGGCAGCGAGGGGAGAGGCAGCAGCCTTCAAACCCTCCTATCGCAGCGTCAACACAGCCGGCGCTGGGAACGGCGGCGTTCCCGGCCCCGTGCGTCCCGGGGTGGGGGGCAGCAGGGAAACCCCCTCCCCAGATGTGGCTCTTCCTCCTGCGCAGCAGGATGCCAGCTGGGATTTTAGTGTGAGTGCAGGTTTGTTTTTTTTTTTCCCTTTTTTTCTTTCTTTTTGTTCTTAGGGCCCTGGCTTCTGCTGTTGTGTTGGTTTTTTTTATATGGTTTCATATTACCCCCAAAAAAGGCTTGAAAATGGGAATCAAGTGAATGCTAAAGCCTCAAAAAAAAAAAAAAAGAGGTAAAATAAAATAATCCAGCATTTATTCTGTAATGATAAAGTTTGAAGTCAGTTTCCTGGATATGCTTTGAGATTATTTTTGTGTTTTCAGTGGCTGGTGGGGCAGAGCTGTGGGACCCCTGGTACGGCAGAGGCCAAGGCAGCCCTCTGGGCTTCCCCCCTCGCTAAAACATGCCGCACCGCTGCGCGCGTGGGGGTCCTGCCCGCGCCCGGCCTTCAGTCTGGCTTTGCAGATACCTTGGCTGGGGAGGTCTCACCAAAAGTTGGGAAGAGGCTGCGCTGTGTATCACGTCTCCTCGTGGATCAGCGTGGCCCCTTTCTCAGAAGGGCATGCACATCCCTTTCAAAGCCCCCCCATCTATTCCCGTTTTGCTCCCTCCCGTGACATCTACCTTGGAGAAGCGCTACCCGCTCCACAATTTTAGCCGGTGAAAAGCTCCTTAGTGCGGATCGGGTGTCTGTGTCCGGGGTTGTGCTGGGGCAGCTGTTGGGAAGTTACGCTCAAGAATCCCTTCGTGCCTTTTAGCTGCACGCAAGGGCATAGCTGTAACGGTGGGATCATGATCAGCAGAAGCTGCTCCTCAAGTTAGACCTGAGGAGGCAGAACGTCACCAAAAAAGAGGAATTTGAAGTGATGCAATGATGCAAACCATTGGAAAAGTTGCCTTATGCTTAAGTTTGTTACCAAGGCAATGTGTTAATGAGTTTGAAAATTAGGTTTGTCCTGGTGGGTTTCTAAGTATTAGAAATTCCTATAAACTCCATCCTCTCAAGCTGGTCACGTAAGCGGGCTTGTTTTTCACATGCGTTGGATGTTTTGAAGACAGAGGGTTGAAAACCGACTCTCTGCACCAAGTAAACGTTATAAGCAGAATGTGTAATTTAACTCCGGAGCTTCTGATGCTCTGAAAATGCCTGCGCTCTTTATGCTGTGTGTTCTTGTTCCAGCGTTGCCTGTAGCTCGCACCCATACACGAGCTTGTCGTATCTGAGCATATGGTGCTCTCAGTCAGGAGCTACAGCGCGAGGCTGGGGCTGCCAGCCAAATCCCAAATGAAGCTGCATTGGGTCTGACAATGCCGGTGACGTTGAATCAGTGGAGAGCGTTTGTAATCCTCTAGTACTTTCCCATAACTTTTCATCCCTTGCCCAAAAAGACATGAAAGATATGTTGATTATAGCACAGAGAAGCTTGTGAGATGCCTCCAGCCTTTCTGATATAACAAGTGGGCTTAGCCTGTGGTGCCTGAGAGACACAGCAAACTGAGGCTGGATTGGCATTGCTGGGCTAACCCAGACCTTGCCCTGAACACTGATGGCAGCTGGGGCATGGAAGTGTCCTTCACTGCTTCGGGAGTTCGCAGGTGGCAGGTTGTACTGCTGCTTCAGCTTTGCTGGTTGGAGGAGCTGAGAACAGCGTGGTTCTTCCTTCCATGGGGTTAAACAGAAAAAGTGAAAGTTGCTGGTTAGTGGTTTTGGGCAGCCATTCCTCTTGAAACAAATGATGGTCCCTCTGAGAGCTCGCTTCTCCCAGCCGTGTCGGGGTTGTAGCCTGCTGCCCTGCAAAGGAAGCTGCGAGCTGCACAGCGTGCTGCAGTTCGATTTACAGTAAAACCGGGTGAAAGCGGTGAGAACGACAGTCATTTTGGAAAGCTTTTACAGCATCTGTGGCCGTGGCAACTGGTCCTGCACCCCAAGCATTTTGAGGGCTTCCAAGGCTTTTTTGCAAAGCCCACCACTCTATAATAGAGTGATGGTTTCCAAAGAGAGTCAGAAATATCGTGGCAAACTGCTGGCGAGCAGGTCTGGTCAGTGAACGCCGGGTGCATTTATGTTCTGAGTGATGTTCACAGAGTAATTTTGGATGGACGGAAAGCTGATTGCAGGCAGCAAACCTCCTTTGAAGTCGATAGCTGTGAATCAGTCTGGTGTTAGTAGGTATGTGAAGCCGCTCTTTGATCACTGATCAGATGGCCCTTGCTTTTTGGGGAGCTGCTGCTTCTCCCTTTGCTTCCTGGGCTGCAGCCCAGCCGAGGACCCAGAGGAGTCCTGTGCCAGGATGTGAGTCCTGCTGCCCTCAGCGCTGCCCAGGCACATCGCCGGGTTGTGCCTCTGGGAATTCCTCATCTAAGGAGACGGGGAGCATGGAGGAGCATCGCCTCTGTGCGTGGGCAGGGAGCTGGAGCCCGGTGAGGCCGAGGGCACGCTTTGAAAGCAGTATTTCCAGTACAGATGCACCCAGGTGCCCAGTGGGGCTTTCAGAGCTACCGAGGTACCTCTAATTCCCAACGATTTCAGTGAAACTGCAAACTTCAATGCTTCTGCCAGTCCTGCTGGGCCATCGCCGGCTTCCCGAGGTATCTTTTGAAATCAGGTCGTCGGGGATGCGCAACCGCGGAGGAAGGCTGGGGCTCCCGGGGCTCGGGCCAAAGCGTGTCCCTAGGGCTTGTGCGCACCTGTCCCGGGGCTTCCCGCTTCCATTCCTGCGAAGGCTTCCCCGCGTGCCTCTGTTCTGCAGCAAGGGGAAACGCCCTCGCAACACCCGTTGCAGTAGGAACTGGCTCATCTGTTCCCAAAACAAGAGGTGAAGTTTTTCTGGTGAAGGGTCTATGGGGAAAGGTGCACCAAGACATCTGTCGGTTGGTAACACGTCGCACAAATGGCTCGTTCTCAAGGGAAGGGCTTGGAGATGGCTTTAGCCTACTCATACTTGCCAAGCTAAGAAAAATTTCCCTTTGCCTGACTATAAGAGGCTATGTTTTCACTAAAGGCCTGCGGCTTTTTTTTTTCTCTTATTTATTTTTATCAAAGTTTGCAGCTTCCATGACTCATCAAATAATTCCACGTTTTTTTTTCCCTGTAATCTGGGATGGATTTTTTTGTCATCTAGCACTCCTTATTTCTTGACCATCCCTGCAGCTTTAGCATGCAGCTGTCATTCTGCTGCAGTTCCCACAAAGTGGCTGAAAACCAAGGTAACAGCAGCATTTTGAGTGAAGGGGATGAAATGTGGAATAGGTTCAGCGTATTTGTCATTGTTGGAGTCCTATTCAGTTTGGAGCTGAATAGGAGGCTGATTAGCATGTGGAAGCATTTCTAAAGCATTGGGCTGTGAGGGTTAGTTGTTTTTTCGAGTGGGTTTTTTTTTCCTTAAAGGAGAAGTTTTGTGGCATTTATTTTTCTGACTGAGCTGGCATGAATCTTTGTTAAATGCAAACCCATGGAAAAGTCAAATACCATTTTAGGAAAAGCCTGTTTTGATAAATCATGGCATGCATGGGCACAAAGAAGTTTTCCAGTGCCTAAAGCTCCAACAGCTACCGCAGGGTCTAGGGGGACAGGGTGTTTAAAAAGCCAGACAAATGGGATAGAGTTTGGGATGCGTCTGGGTTGTGGATATAACAACAGGGACTTGGCTTTAGCTCTCGCTGAAGTTGTCTGCAAAACTGGGTATTGCTTTACAAACGCAGGACTGAGTCCACAGTCTGAAAATCCACCTGCTTAAATGCTCGGCTTTTTGCTTTCAGAGAGAAAGACAACGCTGAGGTTGATTAAAAAGCTAACTGCAAGTGAAACCCAACTTTTTCCCCAATGAAATTGCTTCAAGTCCTGGGCCTGAGGCTGGTTTTGGAGAAGGTTGATTCTCCCCGCCGCCCCCGGTGTCAGGGCAAGGTGCGGGGCTGATGTTCCCGTTGCAGCCCCTTGCTGCAAGGCCCTCTGTGTTTCCCTCTCAGTGGTAACTGAAATTACTGCCTTGGTGCTGTTTGTGGGTCTGGGGTGGGTCTGTGCTAGACCAGAGGTCACAGAATCACAGAATCGTTAAGGTTGGAAAAGACCTTGAAGATCAAGTCCAACCATCAACCCAACACCACCATGCCCACTAAACCATGTCCTGAAGTGAATGGACCTTCAGGTCCTGACATCGGAGTGTGGTATCTCCTGCTCTTTTTGGGATTGCAGGATTTTGGGGTTCTTGCAGACCCGCCGTATGGATGTAGCACACGCTTGCAGACCGAGTGGGCAGTGCAGGAAAACACATTTCTGGGTGCGATGAGTGATGGACTTATGGTTGCATGGAAAGCTCGTGGCAGCAGTTGGAGTCCAACCCTCTTGGTGGTGCATGTATGGACCAGACCCTGTGCCTGGCTTTCTCCAAGGAGCAGTGATGCCTTGTCTAGTTTTCTTCCAATTATTCTAGTTTGAGAGGGGAAAAAAGTGCCTCTCCAGCTCACTGGTGTGCCTTCATGTAGGCTATTGAAGGCTGATTAAAGCTATTGTTTAATTAAGGAGAACTTAGCTCCTCTGGTCGCAATTCACCATTAAAGCATCGTTTGAAGTAATTCTGCTGTACTTTTCCCTCCCCCCCCTCTCTCTCCTTTAACATGAAGAAAGTTCCTAGCATGGTACGTGCCCCAGCACCGAGGTTTTGAACACTATTACAGGACCGCAAACCTGCTGGCGAATCTGGCCGCTGCCAAAGGCATCTGAACATTAAAAAGCCCTGCAGAGGGGTGGGAGGGAGTTCAATCTCGGGATACGCTGATTTGGAAAGGGAATCCAAACAAAGAGGCTTTTCAGCAGAGGCTGAGGCTTGGCTTCTCTCAAGGGCAGTTTGGGCTTGGGGAAGCATCCGGGAGGCGGCGAGCGGAGCAGGAGTCCATGAGCTGATGCCGCGCGGTGTAAGGTTTCCCAGCACAGCGCGGTTTTGTGTTACAGGCTGGGGAACTGGCTGTAAGCACTCCTCTCTTTTTCCTTTTTTTTTTCCCCCCGCTCCTTTTATTTCTGTTGGAAACAAAGGGGAGTTTTAGGCTTTTTTTTTTTTTTTTTTAAATAAAGGAAAAATAAAGATTCTTATTCCCTGCCCCACCTCTGCTGCAGGTTTGGCCAGGCTGGGGGGGCCCCGCTGGTGCCTCCAACCTGGAGCAGCCTTTGAGGCCAACGTGGGACCCAGCAAAGGGGCATTTTTATTTTGCTCAGAAAGCGCAGCCTGCTCACAGGCCCACCGAGGGCACCCTGGCAGGACCTCAGGGTGCTGGGGGCACAGGCACCCCCTGAAGAAGGGCCTGGCTCGGCTAAGGAGAAGTGAAATGAGATGGATGCTGGAGCACCTTCTTCACAGCAGGCGGGATGCAAAGGCGGGTGCGGGTCTAGTGGCAGCCCTGTCCCTCGGTGGCACCTCCGAGTGCCACCATGCTCTCAAAGTGCCGGGGAGGAGGTGCTACCAACCATCCCAACCAACCAGTTGGGGTTTTTTTTATAGGCACCAGATGGTTTTAATAGAGGAAAGCTGAACTTCTTATGACCCTTCCCCACAGACGTTGTTTGTTGTTTTGTAATTGTGGCCAGGACAAAACCATGTCCCAGAACCTGCAGTGAGTGTGAGAGCTTGGTGCTGGTGCCTTCTTCTCCCACCCCACCGTGAGGCCCCCTCACTGCCCCCCAGCTCCCCTGCCCCCCAAATTATCTAGAGGAAGCTGCTGGGCGTGAAAGACTTGAGACTTTCCACTGATCCTCCGGTTAAAGAGGATTAGCAAGAGTAAAAATTGAAGAAAACTGAGACATCTAAAAGCAAAGTGCAAAGAAGCAATACAATGTTGGGCCGTGTTTTCCCTTCTAGTTGATTAAAAATTCCCCTGATAAGCGAGAAAGCTTTCATGGCTGGACAAGACCTGTATCGTGTCAAACGCAGCGGAAGGTTTATTGGACGGATAAAATGGTGTGAGCATTGGGTTGTGCTTGCAGCCCTTCTGGTGTTGAGTTGTCTCCCAGGGCAATGGTATGGGAGCAAGAAGTGTGATGGAAAACCCGCTTCTCCTATGGAGAGAAGAAAATGTATGGAAATGGGGGTGTTGGCAGGGGAGAATGGGAGATATGGGTGTATGTGTGCTGAGCAACTGTCAGAAAAAATAATAGAAACTGGCTGTTGGGGGAAGGCTGTATGACAAAGCTAAAGGAAGAAGAGCAAAAGCCATCAAATTGCTGCTAATGAGGGTCTCTAGGTGTTACACGTATATCTATAAGGCTTCCAAAGCCATGATTGAGTGCATAGTTGTCCTGTGGCTGGTACCTTTGGGAGCAGTGTTACATCAAGGCTGACCATTTCTGTAAATTCCCTCTTGCTGATCCTACAGTCTCGATTCTGCCCAGGAGCATCAAACCTCTGGTAAATCTGGAATCATGCCTATCTTGCATGCCATTCATTTTGTGGTGGCTCTGGGGACAGGAGGCCACTGAGATGCTGCAGACTGGTGAGAGGAGAAGTTCAGTGGACTGGCCTTGGCTTTTGGAAAAGAGAAAGTCAAGCAGAAGAAGGAAACGAGGGCTGGCTCTCCTGCTCTCCATGAGAAAGCCAATGGTGGTGGCAAACCAACCTGACTGGAGATCTGCTCCAGGTCAGTGCCAATGATGCTCCACTGTGCCCATGGTTTCCCCTTAGCTTGAGAAATTGGTGCCTGTGTTTCTGTTTGGGGAACAGACACAAGACGAGAATGAAAAAGCGGGAAAACAAAGGGTTTGTTTCTGTGCCGTTGTGTTTGACTTCCCAAGGTTTTAATTGCCAAGGGCTGCATTGGGAGCCAGCTGGCTGCAAAGGGATGCAGATCTCAAGTTAGGGAAGGGCTGTTTTGGTTTTTTTTTTTTTCATCTAAGGATCCAGTAAGTGCTGTATCGTCCTGCAGGAGATGCAGCTTGTATATATCTCCCCCCTCAAGATGAATTACCATTTTCAGGTACCTGCTTCCTCAGCTTCTCCAGCTGCTGTTAAAGCTCCTGCTGTTACTGTTTTACTACGCATAGGAGTAAGAGGGTACAAGCAGCAGGTATGGCAAGCGTTGGAGTGCAAATTGTACCTCAATTCTAGAATTTCATCCCTTGGAGCAGAAAAGTGTGCTTTATACAAAGGGAAAACACAATAGGGGGCTCAACTTGCGAGCCCTTGGCCCATGCACTAAGGGACGCATGTGTCCCTGCAGATGATGGTGTGCAAAGACAGCAGGATCAGGCCCACCAGTGTGTGGCCTGGGAACAGGTTGGACAATCCCAGTTTTGCTGCCAAAACCATACTTGTACACTAACTTGAAAAGAGGGGGGTGGGGAAAGGCCATCTTAAAAAATAATAATAAAGCATGCGATATTTGGCACGCCGGCTGTATAAACCTCGACATTAGCTACCTGTGAATCATCCAGCAGCATGTTAATTGGTACCCCTCGGTAGATGAGGGTTTGGCATCGGGTCTGCATGTAATTACAAGCCACACACAGAAGGACACAGGCAGCTAATGAACTCCTGCCAAACTCCAGCTCCGCTTCTGCGGCTTTTGAAGTTCGCTGGTCTTTCAGCATTTTGTATAGTAAGCGCTGAAAGGCATCAAATCACGCCTTTGACAGCGCTTAGAAAGGGCTGGTTTGTTGAATAACCGAGTCCCTCCAAACTCCCATCTGAGAACTAGAGCATCTATAGGCGCCTTTCTCAACAGAACAGTAAATAGGCTGGAAATAGAGGACACCCCCGACGAGCTGCTGAGCTCCTGCCTTGCTGACGGGAGCCAGCGGGCTCCGGTTGCCACGATGGGCTGCAAGAAAAGAAACTATTTCCATTTAAAAATCCTTCAAAACAACCCCACCGATGGTATGGGCTTTTTCCCAAGCATCAAAGTGCTTAGAACAGAGGCTGTGCGAAGTAGGTTGCAGCACATCGCACGTGTCTGCGGTTGCGTTGGTATTATGAGGGAGGTGGTAAAGGGGTTTTTGGAGGGTTTCTGCCCTGTTGGGAGGGCAGGTTTCTGTGATGCTGGATTTGGAAGGTTGTCGTGCTTTTCTGTAGATGCTTTGTTGCTGGGATTGGATTTGAGCCCAAGCCCTTCTACTCTTTTCATGTCTGAGGTGACAAAGGGAATTGTTGTTGAGATAAAAACAATTTCCATGATTGGAAACCTGCAATTTTCAGGCCAACATACCAGGCGGGTTTCATGGCAGTACCATGGTGAAGAGGAATAATGGAACTTGGCACGAAGCCCTTCCAAAAAAAAAAAAAAAAAAAGGGGGAGGGGGAAACAGAAGAGCCTTTGTCAAAATTAACCACAATAAAGAAAAAGGGACTGCTATTCCCTTGGGCTTCTTTAACCTTTTTTCCCCAATTTATTCACACGTTCCTTGACAGCAGGGCACAGCATTGTTACAGGGGAGCTGGAAAGGGAAACTGGGAGTTATCCATTTCTGGTTTTAAAGAGCACAGTAGATGTTGTGTCCCCTGAGTCAGTGTGAATAGAGACTAGGCTGTTGCCTGTGCTGACCCGATTTATACCGTCCCCTAAGGAAACAGGGCTATGAAGTGTCACCTGGCTGCAAAACGCAGCCATCGCGGTGAGGTTTGGGCTGTGCGTGGGAAAGGGGCTGTTGTGACACCGGGTGTGAGAAGGTGGATGTGCCCGCGGTGGCTGGCCCTTGTGCCAGCGGTGGCCCTGTGCTTGTAGAAGAGGGTGGTGAAATTTTAGGTGTTCCTGTGACACTGCTGCATCACTTGGATTTGAAGAGTATGCAATTTCTTAGGGGATAAAAAGCACCCAAAACTCTGAGATGGTGTGCAGCATGGAACCATGCCGTTCCCCTAAAAAAATCTTTGTTTGGCTTTCAGGGACCCAGATAATTCATAGGGTCTCATCCAGGGTCAGCGGGGTCAGGGTAGGTAAGTCCTTGTGCGCAGCGCAGGGTGGGCACCCCCGGCGCTGCGGGTGACGGCTTGCCACCCCGGTGTCCGGTTCCCAGCTGCTTTCCGCCAAAGTAACTCAAACTTCTTTGAGTTTTTAGGGCAGCGACGTGGCAGCACGGTCAAGGCAGCCACCGTCGTGCCTCCGCCTTCCCCTGCAAAGTCTCCTCTCTCTTTAACACAAAGCTGTTTTAATTAGGAGCATCTACATTATTACTATTTTTTAATATTACTTGGGTTACCAGTGCAATCTCGGCTATATCGTGTATTGTTATACGTTAGGGTGCTGCTCTATGTAGTAACTGCAGTCATAATACAGAGGTGGGAGAAAAGAGAGAATATTACACTGTTTTTAACCCATCGGTGAATAGGCAAAGCCTTCCTGAGCTCTGCTCTAGGGACCACTGAGATCAAATCCCCGTCGCTTGAAGGGCCTTTGGATCGTTTCCCCCTACGCTCACCCTTTTTTTGCCTTTCAGCACTGTGTACCATGCATTATATCCTGGAAACTCTACCAAATCTCGACTACCGAGGGGGAAAAGTTTCATTTCCAGTTAATCAAGGGAGTTGTGTAATACCATTTTCTCCTGGGGAACTTCCAGAAAAAAGAAAGGAGGAGAGGGAGGGGAAAAAAGGGGGGTATTATATAAAGCAAGTATATTAAGAGGAAATAAATTATGAATTAAAAGTGATTAGTGAACTTTTAAGGAAGAGGTCAGAAGTGCCTTTTGGACTACAAACTTTTAAAGCTTTCAGTGCTTGTATTCAGTTACAGAGTTATAACCCGGCCTTATTTGTGCAGGTGGCTGCTGCTTCAAACCCGAAGAAGGATTTGGCATTTACAATAGGGACATTGACAGAACTGGGTCGGAAAGCTACTCGTGGCAGGCTTCAGCGCCGCGGACGCGGGCTCTGCCGCCTCCCGCACAAGGGGCAGTTGCTCCCCAAAACGTGCTTAATTACAGCGGCAGTGCCTGGCCGGGATGCTCCGGGAAGGGGGAGAGGAAGCTTGGGAAGTTCAGCAGATGAATTAATTGTTTTTAAGAGATCTGATGTTGACCAGGTGAACTGGCTTGATTTTTTTTTGTTTCAGAAGCTTTGCGTCTTTATTGATTTAAAAATAGTCGAAATAATTTTGTCAACTGCATCGCATTGGCTGCAGTTCTGTATTTCCACTCGGTCTTGTTAGAGTTCGGCGTGGCCGTGCAGAGGAGGGGTCAGGGTTTATACGTGGTGGTGTTCGGGGGCAGTAAGCTGAGATAAGGAGTCTCTGCTTGACGTTTCATACGCCAAAACAACACCTACCGCCCACAAAACTTTCCTCATGAGTAGAGGTTGATGGAGCAGAGCAGATTTGTTGTTACATGGGGAAATACGAGGATTCGTGTGTGTGCCAGTGGGATGTCGTCGATGAAGGGGAGCAGCGGCTCCGCTCACCCTTAGAGCAGTTTGGAAGAAAGCTCCTGAATTCCCCCCAAAGAAATAGGGTGTCGTGCCGCGTTCCCGCAGCGCGAGCGCTGCTGAGGCTGGGCAGTGGTCCGAGCCCTTCCTCGAAGGCAGAGCCCGGAGGAGCCGTGGCGAGGCAGGGCTCGTTCCAAACCCCGCTGACCGGCAGAGTAAACCGTGTGCGCTTCGTTTGTAATTGAAAACATAATAGTCACCGCAGTGTATTTTTCACACGATCCATTTGCCCTCAGTACTGCAGAGTTCACAGACACATTTTTAATTTTTTTTTTTTTCTCCCTCTATTCCAGCTGGGTCATCCTAGGTCAGACTTCTCATATCTGTCAGGCCTTCCAAAGCCCTTGGATGTATAGAGGTGCCTCAGAAGATGCTGACGCGTTGGGGTTTTCACAGTGTTACCGCGTTTTATTCCTTGCTCTAGAAAACGTGAAATTACGGCTTTGTTTCCATCATGTTTGACTGGAGCTGGCTCTGGGTTCCTGTTGATAATGTCTTTTATATTTGCCCTCTCCAACTTTTGCTGGTCGGCCAGTCTGGCTTAAATCTGTTTTACCCCACAAATGCAGAACTTTATATGCGTCTAGGTATTGTGGCTTGGATAAGCCCTTTTGTTCTTATTAATGCATATTTTAGGTATTAAAAATACTTGTGCACTTTTATATTAAGCTCTTTTAATACATCAACTCATGCCAAACTCCCAGGAGGAACAACTTAACACACTTCTTAGAATTCCCATCTCCTCTTTCTTCCTTTGTACGTGGTGTTTACCTCTGGAAATAGGTAACAGGTACTCTCTAAAAGAGGAGTATTTCTCCCAGCAAAACCAATGGCAACGCTCCCGTTCATCTGGAGCTCTTGGAGCGCGGGGCTGGCACACCATGCTCCAGCCGCATGAGGAAGCGTTTCTCCCTAGGTTTCAAATCCAGAGGAATTTGCAGTGCGTGAGAGTAATTTGGCATTTGGTTTAAAGTATCCGTGACCAAGAGCTTCTCTGTAATATTCTCCCAGGATGGTTGGGTCAATATGCATGCGCTGGGTTGCACAGGGCTGTATTTACTGCAAAGGATGGGTATGTCTCTGGATGATGGGCTTGGGCAGCAGGTAGAGATACTGTCATTCCTGCCACCACTGCCGGTTCCTCTTAGAGGCACTTCTCAAATACCTCTGCAGCTTGGGGTCATCAATGTTAGAGCTGTCCATATAGAAAATGAATGTTCTTGGCTTTCTTCTTGTTTCCTATTGCGCTAGCAGGCATGAAAAGGCATTTTGCCCTGTGTTCCTGAGTAACCAGTTCTTACTTAAAAACAAACAAGCAAACAAAAAACCCCCAAGCAAACAAAAAACCCCTAGAAGCTCTTGTCATCTAGGTCAAAATGAAGCTGTGCCTGTTCCCTCAGAAGTCACATGGACTCTGTAGCAGTTGGTGGACCTAAAAGTGGTGAGGTTTATGTTGAAGTTCCTATGATTTGACTGAAATATAACTAATAAAGTGAACTGAAATGTCAACCACCCTCTTGATAGGAAGGACACCGGACAGATGGACATCGGTAGGTGCAAAGGTTAGCGTGAATTACGTGGGCGAACTTACAGCAAGTAGAAAATGAATTAATATCTCGTTTTTTGTAGAAATCAACCCATTGTGTCCTAGTACTTTTCCAAACAAGCCAAATCGGAGAACTGCAATATATGCTGATCCTTGTTTATAGGTTCTTTGGGACTCTAAAGCAGGTACCTGTTCTACTGTAAAGTCTAGGGTTTGTTTGTGTGTTTAGAGAATTGTCTATCCTTATGTGTCTGTGTAGCTGAGAGTAGTGGAACTGTAATAGAGCTGAATGGGAATCTGTTTTGCAAACACAGACATTAGATGTGTTTCCAAAATACAGGCAGATGCACAGAGCAGTTTTCTGGACTGCTGGAACCAAGGTGAAGAACAATTAAGACTGAGCAGGTAATAAAATACAGAGTTGAAGGTACTCTGTATTTCTGATGTTAGCCTAGTTGTCTCTTGTGAATATATGGCCACCAGGTATCCAGATGCAGTCAAAAACCACTGGGAAGGAGGCACATCACTGATGTGCTCAAGACCTTTGAAAAGCCCAACACAATGGTGCAATCCAGCCTGCAGATCGTTCCTTTGGCTACCTCTGGGCCGTGGGCCAGGTCCCTTGTGATTATTTCTTTGGTTGACCAAGCTCCTACCCCTCCATTCCCCACCCGTTTTGTTGGTGCTGCTGCAGAATCGGGCCCTATTGTGATTGTCAGCATATGCCTGATGTGCTGGAAATGTGGAATTACTTCTATTCTTTGTATTATTAAATTTTATCTGTGTGTGTATACACATATGTGTGTATGTGTATATAAAAATACATGTATAATGTGAACTGGCTTCAAGAGTTGCTCTTGCAGCAGCTGCCAAGGCTGATCTGTAGTGCTGCAATTCTTCTCTAAACGTTGGGAAGCCCACTTTTAAAGCCCCAGTAAAAGCCTACTGCAGGCTAATCTAGTTTTTATGCATTTTTAAAACATTTACAAATGTTGTAAATCAAATAAGGTTTTTATGTACCCAAGATCAGCCACTTAAGTACTTCAAATAGAAAGTCCGTCACTTGTAGGTACCCAAATATTTACAGAGTGTGTCTTGAATGAGGAATTAGATGTCCTGCTCAGCTCTGCCAAATTATTTAATGATCTTTTTCACTTATTAAGATAGATGTCTAATCTACCGAAACCTTAAAAACACGCCCAGGGCCTGGACACTGGCAGCCAAACACATCACAGAGTACTTGTGAGAAATTACCATCGCTTTGTTGCGATAGCCAGCAACATCCCACTGACCTGGAGGGTTGAAAGAAGAAAGATTTAATGGAAAAAACCCAACCTCTGTCAAAACCAAACATAAAAAAAAAAAAAAAAAAGACTGTGATGGTGTTTAATTTAGTGCAAAGGTGAAGGCTGGGCTGGGAAGATGAGCTGCAGGGATGGGTCACTGCAGAAACGCCTCTTCCAATCCTCCCTCTGCAGCTTTTCCGATGGGTGGCCAGTGAAAGCTTATCCCCTTTTTTATTTATTTGCCCCCCCCTCCAAATCTGCACGAGTGTTAACTTTTCAAAGTCCTGTACCCAACACAGAGCCCTTTTTTCTCCTGCCTTTGATTTTATGCACATTTCAAGCTGGTCAGAGAGTACATGGGAGTTTTGCAAGGGTTTTTGTTTAGACTTGGTGGTGGGGTTTTAGCTTTCATGCTGCCAGCCTTCCCAGGATTATTGCCTATTAATTGCCTCTTAATAAAGGTGCTAACCAACGAAAGGACTATTTTTACCTTGGTGCTAGATTTCCAGACTTGATTGGCTTTATTAAATGGAAAGACAAATAAATTTAAACCCTGCACTGAGATATCTTAGCATAGGACACCAGTGGTTAGAGGTCACCAAGTCACTTGGACTTCCTCCCAACAAAAGCAACATCGTTTTTCAATGTCCAGCCCCATGGTGTCCCGTGGTGCCTCGCACAATTTGTTAGAGTCCGTACCTGCTCCGTGCCACTTGGTGCAGGGCTGAGCCGCTTTCCGCACCATGGACCCCATGGCAAAACTCCTGTGGGCTTGGATGGGGCAGGATCAGCACCCAGGAGACTTCTGTTATGCTCGTGGTTTGGAGCCCTGTTTGATCTCCTACAGCATAGCTAGATAAAAGCGTGTGATTAGGATTTCCTTGTTCTGTTACTAAAGCAAAAAATCCCCTTTATATAAGGGAAAAAAACCCCTTTGCTTCACCTTGTGAAGGATGTTACAATTCAGAAGGTAATCTCAGCTCCTTTTAACCTTTTTTTTTTTTTTTTTTTTTTTTTTTTTTTTGCTTTTTGCATTGGAATGTTCTTCTTCTGTTCTGTGCTTTAGTGTCCTCCATCTGTGAGATGGGGATAACAGTGCTTCTCCGGTGACGCAGTCCTATATGGATGTGCCAGGGTTGCCTGCATGCCTTAGGGTATGGTCCCCAGGCTGCTGTCTGATTTCTCAGCATGGAGACACCAGTATTAAGGAGGACGCGAGGCCCTTCTACAGTGTTACTGAAGATTTGTGCAATAGGTCTGTATATGTAGGTGTGTTGTAGCCAAAGACAGAATGGCCAAGTAAGACCGTTTTTGGAGAAGTGACCATCCCAAAATCAGTGTAATTTTTTGCCTGCCATGTACATCTGTTGCTCACTTCAATGCAAATACCGTTCATTACCATCTTCTGAAATGTACCTCTTGTGTTCTCAGTGGTTTTGTACTGTGGGTAGGGATGGGAAATGGTGGAGGTTGAAAACTTTGCACCTTTATGGGGTGCTGTTGAATTTGTAGATGCAAATCACTGCGGCCAGGGATGCATATTCTGAATTTCCTCTTAAAACACTGAATTGGAGAGCAAAAACGGGTCAGAAGAAGTGATGAGGCCAGACAGATGTACCGTCTTTATGGTACCACCCTATACTGCTTGCCTTCCATTTCCAAGGGTGCTGTAGCTCCACTTCTGGATACCTTTGCCTCCAGCAGATCTCCTAGTGTGAGTAATGTCTCTGTGGTGTTTTGCTGAGGGATCCCAAAGGCATCTTTCTCTCTCCACATTTAATTCTCAGTTTTCTTCCAGACTTCCCTTTGTAGTGTTTTTCTGCAAAACCCATTTTCTGGCTGCCTTTTGGCACTGCTACAGTCTTTTCCGTGCTGGAACCCCCTTGCCAAAAAATATGTGGGTGGTGACCTAGTCACTTAGACAACCCGTCCTCCAAGAAATAACCTCGTGAAAGAAGAGCCATCTTGAGCATGATTTACCATTTGGCATGGGCTGGGGTCTTCTCTTCCTTGGGTTAAAAGAGCAACCTCTTTCCCAGCCCTTGAAATCAAGGGTGTGTTATGTCTTTTAAGTAATATCCATTCAGCTATGGAGAGTATGTTTATGTTTCTCATGTTAAAAAAGGGGGGGGGAAGCGGGGGGGAAAGGGAATCTGAGGTTACTGTTTTGCTGGAAAGATGTCAAGACTTGATTGGCAATATCCCGCTAAACCACAAGTTTGTAGGAGAGAAAACAAAACCATTGGATTTTCTAAACTACGCCTATGTGCACTTCAAGAAAATGTATACCATATAGGTCAGTCATGCTCTTATTATTAGGTATGGTAAGCGCACGTATAATTGAAATATAGAAATACTACCCCATGCTGTTCAATGAATGAAGGGAAAACAAATCTTTATTATTCCTGGGTTCACATAATATATAGGAACACTATTGTCTTTTTTTGTGTCTCTCTTTTTTTTTTTTTAAAGCCAGTTTTAGCGTTCAGATGTATTTTATTGTCTGTGGGAACATGTGTTTTACAGACCTGTCATGTGAAAGCTATTAACAAGAGGAACTGGAGAAATAACAATAAGCCACGTAACCGTGGCATGTCTACTCCCCGAGTTCAACTGTTACGCCGCTGCTTCAAGTGCATGTGAAATTGGATCGTGCCAAATGACATTAGCTCTTCTCCTGCAATTTTTCATTGGGAAACTAAGGATTCTTTAAGTGGCCTATTAATATTGGGTTGCTGGCATCAGAGGCACATTTTGGGGCCAAGCTGGCTAGGCATCAAAACGGTTAAATAGTGGTATGAAGATCAACTGGATTCACACGAGATGTCTGATTTTATTTACCAAATCTGAGCTGGGCAGGCCTTTCCTTGCTGGTTCACATGTGTGGTGGAAACCGTGCTGCCCAGCCAAGCGCTGTGAGGGCCAGCGCTTGCAAATACCCCATTTCCAGAGTTTTTTAGAGAAGATCTGAAAGGGGTCCTGAGCGGTGGCCCTGGCTGCTCTTGGGTACCTGAGAGGCTTCAGGTCTGTGTGTGGTTGTCCCTGCTCACAGATGGTGGAAATTTTGCTTTTTCTTAAGACTGACAAAACCCCCTAATAATCCTGGATTAGGCAAACCTATCAACGTACAAGAAAAGGAGCCAAAATGGATTGCGCAAAGTGAAATACGGAAAGTGGTTCACATCGAGATGGGGAACATTATTTTGATGACACTTTTTAACTGCCTGGATGGTACCTTTGCTACATCTAGCAGATCATGATCACTAAAAATGTACCATGGACAAATTTCGGACAATCCCAACAGCGCTTTATTTTTGTGTTTGGTTTGGTTTTGGCTTTTTTTTATTTTAGAAGGAAAAACTCTCTGATGTCTTAGACTTCTTGCTGTGTAAACAAACCCACAGATACTTAAGCAAGTTAGTGGTTGACAAATATTCCCTAGTGCTTTCTGTGGGAGCTGGGTGCGAGTCCTGTTGTCTTGGCCCAAGGACGGTTTGAACCGCTGTGCGTTTGTTTGCCCCTTACCTGGGTTTCGCTCTGCAAGTGGGAGGAGGGTTTCCTGTACCTTGTGGTTTGTGATTTACTCTGAACACGGGTTTCAGGGAGTTTGGGCTTTGTTTTGGTGGGATGTACTGCTCCTCGTGGTGATGGGTTTAATAGCAAAGATGGGTGGGGAAAGGGAGGCGAAGGGAAGGAGGGTGCCCTGCCCGAGGTAATGTCATGGCTGGGAAATACCCTAGGGCCTTCCTTCCAGGTTTGAAGCAATTCTGTATTTCTCTGAAATACTTAGAAGAATAGAGAGCTACACACATACAGCAATTTTGGGGTGTCCCCTCCATAGTATGTGTCCTAACCCATCACCTGGTGTTTTTGAGTGTATCTTCTCCATGCCTGGTGCAGAGGTCCAGCTGAGCTGTGCAGGTGCAGGTCTCCTGCACAGAGGGTTCCCAAACAGAGTCTAAGAACTGATTTGACGTGGCTTTAACGTGATCGAAGGCGAACGGGCTCTGATGGGAGTTCAGCAGCTCTTGTGGATGGGCTGGCTGGGTATGTGCTCCACCTCCCTGTGCATGGATGGGTCAAGGATGGGTGTCCTGCAGCTGCTCAAAGCACATAGTTTTATGGTATGGTACAAACATACATACACCCTGTAAATACAGAGAAGAAGGAGCCGAGGAAGGCTTGCTTCAAAGGCATAAAAGTAATGGGGATGGAGTGTAGCTGGGCTGACCAGGTAGGAGAAGCTGTGCCGATACGTGATCCTCCAGTGTTTGTTTGCACAGCTCTGGGCTGCCCTGCCGTGGGGCACTCGGCAGAGCATCGGGCCCTCCCTGGAGAAAAGTGCCAGATTCGTTTTCATGGCTTTTTGCAGAGGGATTGCTCTGGGGGTCCATTCCTGTAAGTTAATATTTGCAATGCACAAGGCTTAACTGAAACCAGGCAGCGCAGACATCTGATCACCATAACAGGGGAGATGCTTTTTCCCTGCAAGAGCGATTTGGAAAAACAAATCCCAATGCTGTTCCCTTTTGAAAGATAGCAATATGAAAAGACAAGCGTCAGGAGCCGTACTGCGTGGTTTGCGAGGGGTTTTCTAGTTGGGTCTTCTTTTCTTTTTGGCGAGTTGCTTGTGTTTGCCTGTATTGCTGATGGGTTCGGTTATTATCTCCCCTTCTTTCTAGCTGGGTTGCCCTTCCTCATCATTGAAACGAGCACAATCCAGCCCTACCAGCGGGGCTTCTACTGTGATGATGACAGCATCAGGTACCCGCTGAAGACAATGGAGACAATCAACGATGCAGTGCTGTGTGCTGCGGGCATCCTCATCGCCATCCTCGCCGTAAGTACCACCTCCGAAACCTCCTCTCCTGTCCCTTGGGCATCCTCAATGGCTTTTTGTCACCTCTTTTTAGCTGATGGCACCAACAGCCTGTTGATATTGGAGGTTTAATGCCATCTTGCTGGTGTGTCTGTACTATCTACTGAGTTGCACATCTCCTCTGTGATTATTTGACTTCCGCGTGAGCGTGGAGCAGTAAACATTTGCAAATGAAAGCTTGTAAAGGGAGGAATGAGATTACTCTTGAAGCCCGTAAACAGGCCCAAAGCTGTTTGGGCAAGTCTGTGAGCTCCACAAGAGCTTTTTCACCCTCCGGTATGAGTTCAGAGTAGAAGCAAAAAGACTTGAGTGTCAATAAGGACTTGGCATGGTTTGTCCCTATTCAAATAACTCTTGGTATTTGCCTATTTTATAAGGTTTGGGGGGGAAAAAAAAAAAGAAAGGATACATCTTTTCAGCTAACTAGTGCCTGGAAAAGTTTCACAGGTTAGTATTAGGTTTTTTAAGAGATTGTATATTACAGCCATATTAAAAAGACAACTAAAATCTTCCACGGGGAGCATATTCCCAGAGTCCTTACTGTAAAAAGCAGTTAATGCACCACCTTCCCAATGCTGCCTCACTTCTCTTTTTCCTGCCAGGTTTCCTAGAGCTGTGCTAGGAAACATTTGCAGGGAGAGAGCTTTATATGTCAGCCAAAAAGCTGAATTCAGCCCATGGAGCTGAGCTTCCTTATGCTAGCATGTGTCTGGTGCTGGGGCAAAAGGCAAGGGATGTCTCCTGGTTGCTGGTTGAATGCTTCCAGCTGAAGATGAAATTCCCCTGGGATAAGTACCTACTTTTTCCTTTTCACCTGCTGCCAGCACAGCTCAGGTGCTTTCCCAGAGGCGCTGCCTTCCTCTTCGTCCTTCAGCTGGGGAGAGATGGAGATGGAGAGGTCAGGAGCACTTGTTCCCCTCCTAGCTTTCATCTTTCCTCACAGGAGCAATGTCATGGGCAATAGATATTCTAGCATGGCACGGTGCCTGCTTTGATAATACCCCATCCCCAGCCTTGCTGCTTCGTGCTGTGAATCTCTCCATCATTTCCTGATCTCTCCATCATTTCCTGATCTCTCCATCATTTCTTGACCACATATACTCACTTAGCAAAGTAGGTCCCCAAAACTGCCTTGTTCCAATGCCCCCTCTGTCCTTAAAACAAGCCCCAAAGGTGTCAGACCCCCAATTCTATAAACACGGCAGAATTTTACCCTGCAGGTGAATTACCCCCGAGTGTGGAAAAGCCATAAAAACAAAATGAAAAAGCCTCTCATTTTCGCATTACTGCCTGAGCTATCAGCATGCCGGCTCCATGCGGAGTGTGCTTCTGATCAGTAATGAGACGGTGGCAAATACAGGAGTTGGAACAGAAACTGGAAACATAATCCAGCTGCCTATGTGATCCATCAGCTTTCTACCACGAAATAGCAGGTCAATTAAAAGAGAAAGAAAATCCCCAAAGAATTAGATGTTTCTGCCCTGGTTTTCCTGTGCCCACAACAAATGTAACTTAATAATGTAAATTCAAAAGCTTGGTTATTTGCTGTTGAGTGATAAAAATGGCTAACGAGGAATTGAAGAAACAGATTTCTTTGCTATGGCAGCATGCATGGAAAATTCAAGTCAGCCTGACCTCTTTTTTCAGATGTAACCCAGATACCAGCATTACTGTAGCATAATAGGAATTCCTTCCAAATCCACAAAGCACTGACTCTGCTCCTTTTGCTCACAACGTTTGCCTTTGGAAGGCAGGACAGCGGTTATAAGGACTTCCAGGGAGCTTGCATTTTGGATAGCGCAGCCAAAATTTCACACCCTTGCTTTATGTGGCGTCCTGGGCAGTCTAGCCTGGGTTAAAAGGTCCAGGTCATGTTTTAAATGGCTTGAGGACACCCAGAGTGCTCATTAAGTAAACAGCAGAGGCAAAGACCTTTGCTTCGATAAGGATGTGAGAGGATATGCATTTGCTTTTAATACCTATATATTTACTGACTTCAGGCAAATTTCTGTGCAGATGACCCTGGAGAGGCTCGTGCCCCCAGGCTGTGCGCTCTCACATCTCTCTGGACTGCTGCTCTTGCTGGAAGATGGTTAATTTGATCATCTTTGGCACAGAAGCATGTTGGTGATCCCTGGGATGCCCAGGGGAAGGTGACATTTTCCTTTTCCTGAGCCTCGTACGGTTACTGCTGCTGAGCCGCTCTGTGTCCCCACGCCTGATAGGTTTTGAAAGCCTATGACAAATACCCAAGAAAATTAATTTCCTACATGATCTTAAGTTACACAGCTGGATTAGCTGATTGTTTTACAGTTGAAGGTGATACGCTTCAATGTGATTAGACATGAAGAACGTTACACCAGAGATATAAGTGATTAGAAAAACTCTTAAAAAGTAATTACAGGCTAATTGGATCGCTGGTGATACCTTATAATAACGATAAAATGGGCATGACAACCAAAAGTCTGCAAAAGGCATTCACAGATAGAAGAGTTTGATACTGGCTTCTCTCTAGTGACCTTCTTTCTTAAATGTGTGTGACAGTCCCCCAGGAGCTGTGCCCATCACGTAGGTATGGCATATGTCCCATGCAGATGGTTCACCAGAGGTGCAAGGCATAAGAAGAGCTTAATATCTTTAAGACTTGTTTTCTTTTCAGGATGTCCTTTCAGTTCATGCACATCTGTGCTGCATTAGTTTTTTCACCATCCTGCTTTATCTGGGACGGCACTGCCAGAAAACCAAGTTTACTCAATTTTTAGCTTCCCATTAAGGTTGAGCCATGGCTTTAACTAAGCAGGGAGGGTTCATGGCTGCCCAGCAGTGTGTTAGAGAGGGAATGAAGTCTCCAATTTACAATCTGCTACATGTGTGCAATTACCCAGACCACCAACGGTGAGAGAAAAATATGAACCCCCAGACTTTTGTTGGTCCCTGTTTAAAATGGTCACATGCCTTTCCCAGGCCAAGAGCCTTGGGTTTACGTGGATCTGTTTGTGAGTGTGGAGTAATGGCACATCTGCCAGTATCAGATGTCATCCTTAATTTGTCTCGTCTCTCCTTTGCAAAAGCCATGAGTTTTGAGCCCCGTGGCCCCCCTTCTTGCAAATTTAGGCTTTTGGGAGGCTTGCAGGCAGTGGCCGTACCCTTGTGAAGGAGCATCTGTGTCTGTACAGGATACCCTGGAGTGGCCTCCTGCCAGAGGAGCAGGAGATGCTCCAACCTCCCTCATGCCTGTAGATTTCCTGGCTGCCAGCTTGTGCTGGAAGCTGGTCCAAAATGGAGATAAACCATGGTCTTTGGAGTCTGAGAGGATTAAAATGATGCTGGAGCCAGTTAGCTGCAGCTCCGCAGAGAACTCTTGGCCATGACTGGATTTCCAAGAGTAAATCTTAGTGGTGACATGTAAATGCCAGATGACAGTGCAGCCACCCAAAGTATTTCTGTGCATGGTAGCGGAGAGCTTGGCCTTTATTTTTTATTATTATAGTTTCACCTCTCTTTGATAAAGCCTGCTTAGCTGCAATTTCAGCTGCCGTAGGTCAACCTTTGTTTTTCCAAGCCATGGTATGAGTGAGTTCAAACAACGATAGAGCTTCATCTCCTCTTAGACTAATTGCCATACTTTTCCAGTTTATTAGTTTCCAAAGGTTGTGCCAAGCTTTTAAAAAAGGTAGGCAGGGGAGCCTTGTCTCCTGCATGCCGCTGGCGGGCTGCCACGCCAGGAGGAATATTGCTGGCTGCTCCAGAAAGGGATTAACGTGAAGGCATTTTTCCTGACGGTTAATTTTACGTATCGCAGTCCTTGTGACTAGAGAGGGGCAGGGACGAGGGGGTAGCCAAAAAAAAACAACAAACCTGCCTCGATTTATTACTCGGGTATAAAAACATTTAAAGTAATGAATAAAATCCTAAAGCTGTAAATCTGGAGCTCAAAAACTAGGTGTGTAATGTGACAAAGAACAATTTAAGCCTTTGCCTCCTTGGGAGAGGTGAGACATTTGGACTTCATTTCACAGCCTGATTTTCATTAATCTGCCTTTTAAGAGTCAGGATTATGAGAAGTCAGATCCTTCTGACTGTGGTTTATGGCGATATTGTCAAACACCAGCACCTCTGTCACAAGAGATACATAATTTGCTGCCACGCAATGGCAAGACGCCTTGAAATGCCCAGAAATAGCTGGTGTTCATGGAAGGTTTGAGCAGCTTGAATTGGGTCTGGTGGTGGCAAATTTTGGGCCAGAATCTCAAAAGTTTGGGGCTTTCTGAGTCTTCCCCTTTTGTGTTCATGGTTTTCAGAGAGGAAGATAAGCAGATTGTTCGTTTATTTTCCTCCAAAATCAGTTTGATAATAAGGTGGTGGATCTGGCTTCTCCTTCCCAAACTCACACTGATTCTTACCTGGTTTATGTTAATTTCTTTTTCCCTGCCATGCTGGTATAGATCTGGGGTACTGTTTCACTTCCGTAAAGATATGCCAATGCGCTGAACCAAAATCTAGCTTTTTTCTTTCTTCTTGTGTATCGAGTTTTTCCATAAACAACATTTTGAGCACTGCAATCTCTTCGTGAGAGGGAGGAAGAGGAGGAGGATGGAGAGGTGCTGGGCTATGAGCTCTCCTTCCTCACTGTGGAGGCAGATTCCTGGTTCGAGATGCTGGGAGCACGAAGAGCTGTCCTGGCTCTGCACTTGCCACCATTGCTGGTTTTGTGTAGCATCGTTCCAGCTCTCTACCCTCTCTGTTGTGTTTCCCCCACAGATCATAACGGGAGAGCTCTACCGCATCCACTACCTGAAGGAGAAGTCACGCTCCTTTATCCAGAACCCCTACGTGGCAGCGCTCTACAAGCAGGTGGGCTGCTTCGTTTTCGGCTGCGCCATCAGCCAGTCCTTCACAGACATTGCCAAAGTGTCCGTCGGGCGCTTGCGGCCGCATTTCCTGGAAGTTTGCGATTTGGATTTCTCCACCATTAACTGCGCTAAAGGAGTTTACATCCAAAACTACACCTGCAGGGGAAGCGACAGCAAGGTCCAGGAAGCCAGGTGAGAGCCCGTGGCATCAAAGCGATGGGTTGCTGCCACCAAAATGGTGCTTCACGCTAAATATGTCTTGGGGTTTCTCTGCCAGCAGTAGATGATGCAAATGCTGCTTTCTCTGCGAAGGCTGTAACTCCGTCTGCCGGCGACGGGCAGTTTCCCTCGGGAATTGCGGGACTTGGCTGAATAATATTTCTTTTCCTTTCTCTTTACTCCTACACTATTGTTTCCCGGAGTGGTTGCTCAGTGTGGGAATTCACCGTCAGGGCTGAGCTCGTGGTGAACAGCTCGAGCTGTCCCACGCGGCAGAGCAGAGGCCACCCCCCGAGGAGGCTCCACGCAGGCAGGGCTGCCATCCCCCTTTAAGCTCTCTGTCAAATCCATCAGATGCTCAATTTTGACGTTTCCAGGGGCGCGTTTCACATGCCACAAAAAATTAAGCGACCGGAGAAGTTGCTCACTTCTTATTTCTTTACGGTTTCCTGGTTATTTGAGGCGAGACGATGAGTTATCGGGCTATCCTGGAAATAACCACTGTCCCATGAGTAGACCAGGAAGGGACGAACAATGTGAGCATCCTGTCCATCCGTTCACTTTCTGCCTCGCAAGCGAGCGGGGCGGATAACAGGCATTTTATAACCCAAAAGATTGGGGGTTGTGGGTCCCTCTGATTTGGCACTCTCTCAGTAGCAGCAGGCAAGTAACCGTATTACCTGTAAAATTGTAATGCCCAAGATTATAGTGGCTGTTTCTTAGCATCTGCTTTGTTTTGCAGGAAATCCTTCTTCTCCGGACACGCGTCCTTCTCCCTCTACACCATGCTGTATTTGGTGGTAAGTAACCTCAGCCTTGCTTTAGATTGAGCTGATTTATCCCCCGTCCCCCTTTCCCGAGGCACTCACCTGCGTTCGGTAGCAATAACGGCGCGATGAGCGTCGGAGAGAACGGGTTGGTTGGGAAAAAGAAAAGGGCTCGAACAAGCCGGTGGTGGGAAGATCCATGCTCAGCCCCTGTGTTGTTACTTGGGATGGAGATTTCTGGGGTGATAGCTGAGCTGTGCAGCTTTGGGTTGTAGCCAAGGCTGCAATTAAATCCAAATCCTACTAAATCTGTGGACGACCTATGCAATTTTGTTCACCCCGCATTGTGATTTCCACTGGGGAGACTTTGGGGCAAGCCAAAATGTTGCATCAGTGGTGGGGGAAGATGTGCCGTCACGGCTCTGGGGGGTGAAGGATGGTTCCCAAACGTGCCAGCGGAGCA
>NW_010520561.1:0-26953 GCF_000687285.1 Phaethon lepturus
TCCCCTAGGATTACCCTGGAGCCCAGAGTGCCTCCACAAACCCCGGATACCCGGGGCTCCCTGCGCCTCCCCTGGGCAGGCAGGCCCGTAGGCCTCCCGATGACCTCTCCTTGTGCCTCCCCCGCCCCCCAGCTCCTTCCGTTTTTTCCCAGCTGCCCCCCTGTGCCTACCTGTCAGCAAAAAAAAAAGCTGGTCTACGGATTATCTCCGGACTCACTCCCCGGTGTCTGGGTGCTCCCTCCATTCCCTTGGTACCCACCTGTGCCTGCCCACCTCCCGAACTCCCTCCCTCCCCGTGCCCTGCTGTGTCTCCCTCTTCAGCAGACAGACTTGCAGACACTTACCACCCTCAGTGCCCTGGGGTTACCTCTGGGCTACTCCTGTTTTCCCTGGTATCTCGCACTGAGGTCTCTCTCCCAGTCTCGCCACCACTCCCCAGTGTCCTCCTGTGTTATCTCCCCCCTTCCAAAGTCACGTCTGCACCTTTCAGCCGATCCCCTCACTCCCTGGGTGCTGCAGGGCTTTCCCCAGCCCCATCTCTGCAAGCAGGTCCCTCATTACCCTGAATTCTTACCCCTGTCTCTCTGTGGTCCCAGGGCATGTGTGTACTACCTCCCCACCAGGGTGAAGATGAAGTAGAGCTCTGACCATGGACCATGATGCCCCCACGATAAGGCCCCGCCGTATCCAGAACCAGAATGTCATCCACCGCCTGGAGCGCCGCCGGATCAGCTCAGGCAAAGCTGGCACGCACTGGCACCAAGTCCGTGTCTTCCACCAGAACGTCTTCCCCAACTTCACTGTGGTCAACGTGGAAAAGCCGCCCTGCTTCTTGCGCAAGTTCTCCCCCGATGGCCGCTACTTCATTGCCTTCTCCTCGGACCAGACCTCTCTGGAGATCTATGAGTATCAAGGCTGCCAGGCGGCAGAAGACCTCCTGCAAGGCTATGAGGGAGAGATCCTGGCCAACGGCAATGACCAAAGGTCTGTCAACATCCGGGGGCGGCTCTTTGAACGCTTCTTTGTCCTGCTCCATATCACCAATGTGGCCTCCAACGGGGAGCACTTGAACCGTGAGTGCAGCTTGTTCACTGATGACTGTCGGTATGTGATCGTCGGGTCTGCCGCGTACCTGCCTGAGGAGCCTCACCCTCCCTTCTTTGAGGTTTACCGCAACAGCGAGTCGGTGACCCCTAATCCCCGGTCCCCCTTGGAGGATTATTCCTTGCATATCATAGACCTCCACACAGGCAGACTCTGTGACACGCGAACTTTCAAATGTGACAAAGTCATCCTGTCTCACAACCAGGGGCTGTACCTCTATAAGAACATCTTGGCGATTCTCTCTGTGCAGCAACAGACTATCCATGTCTTTCAAGTAACACCTGAGGGTACATTCATCGACGTACGGACTATCGGCCGCTTCTGCTATGAGGATGATCTCCTGACGCTGTCTGCAGTGTATCCTGAGGTGCAGCGGGACACTCAGACGGGTATGGCCAACCCTTACAAAGAGCCCTTCATAAACTCGTTGAAGCACAGGCTGCTGGTGTACCTGTGGAGAAGGGCTGAGCAGGATGGAAGTGCTATAGCAAAAAGAAGGTTCTTCCAGTACTTTGATCAGTTGAGGCAGCTCCGCATGTGGAAGATGCAGCTTTTGGATGAGAACCATCTATTTATCAAATACACTAGTGAAGATGTGGTCACGCTGCGGGTGACGGATCCTTCCCAGGTACTGCCTGCCTCCTCAGGCTGCTTTTTGCTTTGGGGCAAGTGCTCAAGCAGGCACAATGCTGTGAGCTGTGTTTCTTAGCTAAGCCTGTGAACGTTGTTTAGGATCCCTGGTACTTCATTCTTGTGTGAACACTGGATGCCTCTGATACTGAATAACTTTTCTATCTTTTGCTGTCATAATTTCATCGCTTCCTTCTCGACTAAAAATGAGAGAGAAAAGATCTGACGTGGTTATTGAGTCCCCTTTCACCAGGGATTGTTCCTCATGCTCATAGATGCTGTACAACCCTTTTCCCCTCACAAATCCCCAGATGATTTTTTTAGTTGATGTTTCATATAGTACCCTTACATTGTAGAGGTAGTCTCTCCCATTTCTCATGTATCTTCAAGCATGTAATAGTCTTAATTTTTCCCCAGTAGAATTACCTTTTCTGTTCTGCCTACATACTTACCTTTCAAGCTTCAGTGAGAGATAGTATTTATGATCTGTCCAAATTGGAGTAGCAGCTCTTAGATCTAGCTAATGTGCCAATTGCTTCTCCTTTCAGTTTAGTACTAAAGAAGTCAAATTAAAGCAAATGTAGCTCAGTCAGTGCTGAGTTACTCCAGACATTTCACCGTCCTGCAGGTAAATCATCTCTTTTCACTGTTGTTAGAGTGGTGGTCAGGTTTTGAGCTCTGTGAGACTGAGAAGGATGTATTTTTAACCTGTTCGATTCCTTTAATCCACTTGGTTTTTATTCTTTTGAAAGTATTTAGCAAGAATTTGTAATAAGTCCCCAGTGCTGCATGTAGTTCTGATTGTTCCCTAGATGTTTGTTTTTCTTTCATACCCTTCTTCCCTATCTTTGCCACATCCAGGACTAAGTTTCTAGAATAAATAGCGTCTCTTTGATAGAACTCTTTGCGTGATGCCTTAGTCTAATTCTTGCTGGAAGATGACTCTTGTTTTTTTTTATTTGTCTCTTATGTGGTGTGTGTTTGGGGGAGTTGCTTTGGGAGGGAATAGGTAAGGCCTATTCTAATCAATTTTAGCCATTTGTGTAAAACTGAGCAGCTGTCTTAAAAATATTAAAGCTTTGTGGAAGTGGCCTGCAGCATTCTGCTCATTGCTGGTATCTGGAATGGTGCTCTTGACCCTGATGTAAATGTTTCTGGTAGCCTCCACTCTCTGCTGTGGTTACCAAAGCTTTTGTGCCTAGTTTGCTGCAGCATATTCTTGACTCCCTTAGGGTTACTTTAAGATGCAGGTTGTGGTTTGTTTGCAGTGTTCCTTAGGCAGTGTGTTTTATGCTGGAGGAAAAGCATTTCATTTCTCAGTTCTTTCAGGAGATAATTCCAGATGTGGAGCAGTCTCAGCAGGCCTGCCTGAATGTAGGCTTTGTGCTAGGACTTCCTGAAGAAAACTTGGCTCACAAAATGCCTAAAGCTACAATTTTTCTTTTGTCTAACAGAGAGGAACATGAGATTTCATCCAGTTTCAGGCTCCTCTCTTCTCTCTGGCTTCTCTGCCAAGAAGGCTGAGGAAGTTGCTGTCCATGCTTGCAGGTTCCTCATATATTGTCAGGGTCTGCACTGAAGCCTTCAAGATTTTTAATCACATGCTGTGTATATGTAGCTTGGGAGTTGTTGTTCTAGGCTTGTGCTGATAGACTTGACAGCTTGACCTTCCACCTGGTCTAGAGGAAGGTGTCCCTGCCCATGGCAGGGTGGTTGGAACTAGATGATCTTTAAGGCCCCTTCCAACCCAAACCATTCTATGATTCTTTGATTCCTGTGATACTCGACTTCTGCCACCCATGCTGTGACAATCTTTTGCCTGTGTTACAGGTGCTGCTAAAAAGCAGTGAGGGTAGTTTCTCTGGTCAGGGGCATCCTGTAGAGGTGTCTGTGTGTTAACCTGGCAAAGGAGCTTTTTTATTTAAGGTTGGAGGATACTCCCTGCAATCTTCAATGATGTAAATAATTTTTCTTTCTGCTGCCTCCTCTTATTTTCTCTCTGCTCCAGCTCTGTGTTTCAGAAGGGCTTCCCTTTCCTTAGGCAGTAGTCTAGTGAGTAACCTCATCTAGTGCTCTTCATTTTGACATGTGGGGGCTGGATTGTATTATCGCAGTTTATTTTGGGGCTGTAAAACAAACAAACCTTGTGATATTTGCAGGTGGGTGGGGTGGGCAGAGAGCCTGCCATCAGCCCTGAGCATTGTTGGAGAGCGGGAGGTGAAGCATTTAGAAATTGCCTTTATTGACAGAAGATTTAACCAGATATGTGCATATACCACGGGAATTACTTACCTTTGAAGTAGGGTCAGGTTCTTATTTCAGGGTGCCGGCATGTTAGCTCTCCTGTCTCTAATGAAAGCTACCTTTGATGACCAAGGATTAAACCTGCCCTTTCCCAGTGTGATGGGAACGTTGTTTCCCTTTGATGTAGCTGTGCTGACACAATGTCACCTTTTTCCCCGATTTCTTGCTCATCAATGCTGTGAAACACTGCCATTGCCAGTCCACAGCGCAGTACCTTCTTGCACAAGAATGTCATTAATTTCTTTCAGGTTTTAATTTCTCTGCTGGCAGGGTACTTGGAGGGCACTACTTTTTGTGGGCAGTGGTGTAGTGCACAGTACACTAAAAAGGCCCATCTCTGTGTGATGGAAATATTAAGAAGGGGAAGGAAATAATGTCTCTATGGAAAGGGAAAAATAATTGTAGCCAGCTAGCACTGGATTTAAAATAATTTTGTCAGCAAAAAATTAAATTTGGCACTTTAGAAAGTGTTTTGGATTTGGTGGAGGGCAGAGAGAAAGAGAAAACAGAAATATTGACATCCAGTTTGAGTGGAAAAATTGGAGACCCATTAAGTTTTCTTCATAAATTAATCACAGGTAAGAGGTGGATAATTTGGTACCTGTTGAGGCATTTGAATAGCAGACTGGATTAGTGTGAGGATGTGGGATTCTCCTGTGCTTCAGAGAAATTTGGATAGGGTCTGTGGTGTCATGTGGGGAGAAGGAGGGGACAGCTTCCCCACCTGTGCTCTCCTGGGTAACCGCTGCCTTTTCCTGTCTCCCCAGCCTTCGTTCTTCGTTGTGTACAACATGGTGACCACAGAGGTTATTGCTGTATTCGAGAATACGTCTGATGAGTTGCTGGAGCTGTTTGAGAACTTCTGTGACCTCTTCAGGAACGCCACCCTGCACAGTGAGGCGGTCCAGTTCCCCTGCTCAGCTTCCAGCAACAACTTTGCCAGGCAGATCCAGCGCCGGTGAGCCTTTCGGAGCATGCTTTATACCGTATAGACACATGCTCGTCCCCGTCAGCTGAAGGCTAGTATCAAATAATGACGGCAACCTTGAGAAAACCAGTTTCTTTAGTTGCTGAGTAATGCAAGGGTCTGGCTTGTACATGCTTCATCTTGCAGCTTCATGCATCTAATTTTATATTCCACAGCATCTGTCTTACTACAGGAGGGAACAAAGCAGTGGCAATCCAGTGCTTAGAGGAAAGAAAAGGAATTTTGAGGGAAAGATGTTTCCTGCTCTCCTTGAGCAGTAACTCTTCTGGAGGTTATTAAAGTGTTACTGCCCAGTAGCTTAGGTCCCTGAAGATAAGACCTGTCAAGATGCTAGCATTATCTAATTGGACATATTTTGCCAAGTGGTGTTCTCTGAATTTAGTGTGTATCAAACTGTGTTCTGTAGCATTTTTTCCAACATCAGTCACAAGCTTGTGGTTCTCATCAGACTGTGCTAGGAGAAAGGAAACTCATCTGCCTAGACCTATTGTGAAAGCTGAGCAAATAACAAAATAACCTGGGTTTCTAGAATGTGTTTTAACAGTCAAATGTGGTTTTAATGAGGCTTAATGAGGCAGAGTGTGTTACTTCTCTTGGAATATATTTTTATGTGACTCAGGGTGTTTTGTTCTTCTGGTGACTTGTTTCACATCATCCAAAGTACTTGGCAATCACCTATGGGCATGAAGCTTCTGTTGATTTTAGGTTGATGTCACATATGTAAGAGGAAGTTGACTGTGTCTGTAACTTCCTAGAGCTGCCTATCAGGAAATGCATAGTGCTTAGTAGGGGAGAGAATGAGAGAGTGCACTGCAGACACCCGAAGAACAACTCCTACCTTCTGTTAAAGTAGAGAGGAGAATCTTTTTATCCCCTTGGCTACAAGGGCCTGTAACAGAAGTGTTTAACTTCCATAGCAAAGTATAATAGAGCATAATCCACAGTGAGCTGGCTTTTGGCTGAGTGTTCCTGGTCAGATGGAAATGTTTTACCCTCCTTGATGTATGACATCTATACAGCTGATCTGACTGTTCTTGCACATGGAAAGCTCAAATTTTACTTGGAAAGAGAAATCCAGCCTGTGTTAATCCCTCCACCAGGACGAACATTCAGCTCACTGTAGTTTCTGAAGAGCTTTAGGCTTCTCGTCAAGGTTCTTCCTTGTCTAAGGTTTCTCCTTTTACGCATTTAGAACATAGTGGTTAGGGAGAGGGGGATTCTCAGGTCAACATTAAGGGCTCAACCGCTACTGTGAAATCCTCTGGCTTTTGCTTATGCTGTTTCCAGGCTTCATGGTAAAACTTGGATTGATTGATAAGTTGCTAATCCATCTCTCCCGGTTTCTGATCCTGTTCATTTCCTGCACTGCAGAGCAGCTGGGGCCAGACCTTATGGGTAGGCACAGTCTTGTCCGTCTGTCAATTTGGACTTTCAGAGCAGAAACAGTAATGATGAGGGAGGATAAAAAGGTCACCAGAACTGGCTGATGCTTGAATCACTGTGATACATCTTTGGAAATGAGCTGTTTTACTTCTTACACTGCTGCTGTTTTTCTTTCCCTATAGTTTATTTAAGATGTGCTGTTCACCTGTGGCCTTGTGAATAAAACCTGTTTCTTGGTTTACTACAGCTTCAAAGACACTATCGTGAATGCCAAGTATGGAGGGCACACGGAGGCTGTGCGGAGACTGCTGGGCCAGCTCCCGATCAGCGCCCAGTCGTACAGTGGCAGCCCTTACCTCGACCTCTCCCTTTTCAGCTATGATGACAAGTGGGTGTCAGTCATGGAGCGGCCCAAGACCTGCGGTGATCACCCTATAAGGTATGGAACAGGCCAAGAAGCTGGATGTGAGGAAAGCAGTGCAAGAGTAACTCTAAATCACCTCTGCCATGTGGCATCAAGTGTGCAAAAAAGGGAGTAGATTGAGGCCTTTCTCTTCTGACATCCTTTCACCAGAGGGTTTATTTCAGCAGTCTCACAAAGTTTGGCCTCTCTCCTTGTGATAACTGTTTTATCTTTTAAGTGTGGGAGGGCTCTTCAGATCTTCTTGCTGAGCTGCCCTGGTGAAGGTTTTGGGTGGTGAAGCCTGAGCCTTTTCTGTATGAATGCTCTTGTTCATCCTCTTCTTCTTGCAGTCCTGCTGTTGTGTTTGGGCTGCTGAGCGATATGCTTCTGGATGCCTGCTTTCCTGTCCTGGAAGGATCCCTTTTGAGCATGTGGGTTTAGCTGGCAAGGATGATCTGGTTTGTCCTGTGAATAAAATAGCAGCTGGGTTAGGTGTAATTCAGAATGCTTGTGGTATTGATTCAGCTATTTTCAGACTTTTTGTTTACAGTTCTCATCCTGGGAGCTGTACTCCTCTTCATACCACACTTCTTTCTGTGATCGGTAGGAAATTTGTTTCTGTAGTAGGAGTTTTAGCCAGGTGTAAGGGCCATTCTGAGTCATCGATGCTGGCAGAAGGAATAAGTCCGAGCTTGGGAATAAGGAGATTTCTAATGCTTTTTGCAGAAACACCAGGACTGTTTATTTCTTTTTGTTGACTGCAGCCATGGCTGCAAGTAGTGGTGGTTAAAAATCCAACGTCTCCGGCCTCAAAGGCTCAAAGAGGCTGAGTTCTCCAGGCAGAATAGTCTTTCCACTTACAGTACTGCAAAAGCAAACCTGTGCTCTGAAAACAGAGAGCCCTCAATGCCTTAGTGCTTTGTTTAGTGACTGCACACATGTTGAGGGATCAGGCAGCCTAGGGAGACCATTCTGGCTGGTTTCCCAACTTTATTTTCATCAATGCATTTTCAAAAAGTGGTTTTATGTCTCCCCCAGCCCTGACACAGGTGGCGGGGAACCTCTGATTATTCCTGTGCTCTCAATTCCCAAATTACGTGTATTTAATTGATTTTTCTGCCTGTATGATTTGGTTTGATCTCTAGCTCCCATGTTATCTGCAGAGAAAAGCCTGCCCTTTCCCCCTTGTCATGCTTGACGTTGGGAAAACTTGCAGGGCGGCAGTTGTCTGCCAGAGCCAACCTGCGTATGGCTCCTGCAGACAAAAGGGAGCAAAACCGCAGTCATTTGCTGCGGTTACGTCTTTGTAGTAAACAAAGCAAAGTGCCACCTTCTCTCCCTCCCCTGAGCAAACCGGCATTTCAGAGCCAGAGCTTTTAAAGCTCAAAGCTGTGCAGAGTCAATTAGGACTTGAATAGGGCCTCGGAGCAGTGGGGCTCCTGGTTTTTGGAAAGTAAGCAGAAGATGAGGCGCTAACCTTAACAATTCAGTAGCTGAAATAGTGCTGCTGTGTTTCTCACATGCAAAACAAAGGGATTAATAAAATAATGCTGCTGCCTGTTGTGGTTAGAGGCCTTGGAAATGAGAGGCCACAGGATTTGTAATGTAAGTCCTATAATTGGCTGGAATGCAAAACCCTTCAGCAGCTGAGGGTGTTACAATCTGTGTACAGTTTCCTGGCACCATGTGAGAGAATAGGAAAGCCTTCGTACCTTTTACACATTGCTTTCAGCGCCTCTGTGCACTGTGTCCTTTTAACCCTTAGTGCCTTTCTGCGTCCCAGAAGGTTCAATTTGCAACTCTGGCTTCTTGAGACACCAGTGGTTGTTTGCTCTCAAACAGGAAGGGCTTTAGGTTCCTTATCACTGCTGACTTCCAGTATCTTTTCAGGAGGCTTAAAGATGGGTGGAATGATGGCACTTGTGAGGAGGAGGCTCTACACGGCCTTACCTATAGTAGGGGGTCTCTAAAATCCATCTAGATGGCTAATAAGGAGCCATTTAACCAAAAAATTGGTCTGCAGATGAATCTTCCATTTTCATACACTTTGAAAAGGCTGGTCTTGCTGTTTCTGTTGACATACAATTTTATATTGCAGTGCCTAATTTATCCCCAGAGTGAGAGCCCATGGAAATGGCCTCTGATTGCAGAGCACTTTTAAAAATAGATTTAAAAATACCAAACTGAGCACATCTTTGAGATTACAGGGAGCTTCATCTTGAGTAGTAAATTATTGTGAATTGGGGAGAGAGAGGAGCAGATGGGGGACTGTGCTTTATTTAAAGAATGACCCTCTGCATACCCAGCCTTGTGTAGGAGGGAAGGGGCTTTTTGAAAAGGCAAATACCAAGATTGTGACTCTCTTGCTGGGTTCTTGTGTGCAATTTTCAGGCAGAGCTGGCTGGCACTTTGATTCAGAGGAAGGGAGAGGAGAGTGGCCCTCCAGGAAGAACATGAGGTTCTCAATAGGCTGTGTTGTTAAAATGTGGAGTATGTCTGCTCCTGAGACAGCATCGCCTGTATCTGTCATCACCCATTCTTCCCGGCTGAGAGCCGAATGCATTGTATTGCTGGCGGGGGGGAAATGTGCTCTGAGATTAAAAGCATTCTCTGAGTTAAAACCAGAGGAAAATGCAAAATACCCACATGTATTAAGTGATGGTGGAAAAGGAAACAGCTGGGAGGCAAAATGGCAATTCTGTGCCCGAAACTGAAAGAGCAGAGAAAATGGTCTAACGAACTGAGACAACTTCAGGGTGAGGACTTGAGTTAGAGCCCAGCTGCTTTGTGAAGGTGCCACATCCAGAAACCTCCATCACCACATCCCAGAAACCTCCAGCAAAGTCTTGGGGAGGTGTGAGGTCATTGCAGAGTCCCCTGTTCCCACAGCAGCACTGGACAGTGGTGTTACCTGGGCTTATGTTGGTTACACAGGGTATGCAGAGAAGGTTCAAGAAGCAAAGAGCTTCCTAGACTCGCCTGTCCCTTCAGTGCTGTTTGCCTCACCCCCTTGGCAATGTTTGCTTTGTGCTGAAGCTGTGTTCCAGAGCTCACCTCTTTGGAGATGCAAATGAGCTTGACCCAACAGGCAGATTTGTGGGTGACAGCAGAAGGACGCAAGGTTTTCCTTGACCTCTGCCCTTACTGTGATTGTTGAATGCAATCCATCACGTACTTCCTGCCTAGCCTATCTTGTTAATGCTTTTTTGACAGAAATCTAAAAGGAACTGCAAAGTCCTGCTTGAGCTGTAAAGTACAGCCTGGCACCCTTGAGCAGAATTGGATCCAGCTGTTTACCTTCCTCAACTGAATGGGGATGTAGGGAGGCACAAAGGCAGCAGCATGAAACCTACCTGGCAGAACCAGGAGAGGAAAGGGGTGGCCTTACACTCAGTGTGAAGGCCATTGCTAAGGGAATTGAGCTCAGTTCTGTACGGTATATCTGCCTTAGGGATCATGGGGAGCAGCTTGCATTGTGTGTGCCCAAAGAAGGGCAACGAAGCTGGTGAAGCGTCTAGAGCACAAATCTTATGAGGGGCAATTTAGGGAACTGGGGTCGTTCAGTCTGGAGAAAAAGAGGCTTGGGGGAGACCTTATTACTCTCTACAACTACCTGAAAGGATGTTGTAGCGATGTGGGTGTTGGTCTCTTCTCCCAAGTAACAAGTGATAGGATAAGAGGAAATGGCCTCAAGTTGTGCCAGGGAGGTTTAGATTGGATATTAGGAAAAATTTCTTCACTGAAAGGATTGTCAAGCATTGGAACAGGCTGCCCAGGGAAGTGGTGGAGTCACCATTCCTGGAGGTATTTAAAAAACGTGTAGATGTAGCGCTTAGGGACACGGTTTAGTAGTGGACTTGGCAGTGCTAGGTTAATGGTTGGACTCGATGATCTTAAAGGTCTTTCCAAACTAAACGATTCTATGATTCTGTGAAGAGAGGATGGAGAGCCAGCACAGGTGGGGTCTGGACCAAACTTACTCATTCTTGTGAAGTCAGCTATGTCCACCAAAATGACAGGCAGAGTTCTCTCGCTGATGATGCTACAATGAAGTCAAGCTTTTCTATACATGGGAAAACTAGCTGCCCCAGGAGGGGCTTTCCTTTATAGCTGAGAGCCAGACACCCAGCTGAGGACCTCCTGCACCTGAGGGAGTACCAGAGACTGAACAAGGCACTTGTCTCTGTTTGTGAAGAGCCCAGATGGCAAAGTCAATAATCGGGAACAGCCATAATTGACTTTCTCTTCCTTTCAGATTTTACGCTCGTGATTCTGGCCTCCTGAAGTTTGAGATCCAGGCGGGACTCCTGGGGCGACCCATCAATCACACAGTGCGACGCCTGGTTGCGTTCACCTTCCACCCCTTCGAGCCCTTTGCCATCTCAGTGCAGCGCACTAACGCAGAGTACGTGGTTAACTTCCACATGAGGCACAGCTGCACGTAGTACGACAGGTAGCCGGGGCGGCTGCTCTCCTTGGGTCTGGGCCTCTTGCCACAGACGCACCAAAGCCAGACACTCACGCCTTCTAGGAAACCAAACCATCACTCATGTCAAGAAACCTGACCTGGGAGCTCCTACCAGCTGGCATCTCGCAGGGCCCTCAGCTGTGGAAAGCCGATCCGCTCAATTTAGGCATGTGAATGTTTCTTTTGACCCTGTTTGTACTGCGGAGGTCCCGCTGCATTAAGCGCTGCTGTTGTTCCCTATTCCTGTTGATGAACAAAGCGTAGCTGAGGCTCCTTTCCTAGTTTCCTAGAGGCATGTCTGTTTTCTCTCCTGTTGTAGGTCTTAGGATGGCAAAGATGGAGATTTGCAACACATGTGTGAAGAGCTCCCTTCTGAGCTGGTGCTCTCCTAACTTGTTGAGACAAACAGCCTGTCGCAGAGGGAATGGGGAAGCCATGGGGAGGGCTTAGAGATACAGCTACCTGTGTTTGTATCTTCAGTATTACTAGGGAAGTGAAATCCTGTTCTCATCCACGCAATCTACTCATATGATTTTAATATGCAAGAGGTCAAGAAAAAAGATGTGAGCAATCACTGCAACTGAGAGACATGAGGTGTGTTCCTGACTTATGCAAGTCACTTCTTTGTGCCTTAGTATCTGTAAAAGCTCCTAAGTGAAAGGTGGTGTGTTAATGCCAGAAAGCCAGGGCACTGGCCGTGTCTCCAGTGCACGAGGAGGTGAGCACAGAAGGAAGACGGGTGGCTGGGAAGGGTGTGGGAAGCAACAGCAGCTCCTTGCTCATGTCAGAAGGACTTTTCTGTAGCAGTGGGGTGAATCCTCATGGCCATCTGCAGGTTCTGCTGCTGAGGGGAAGGGAGACCCAGCTGCTGGTACCCTCCTGCATGTTGGAGTACCAGCCTGGAGATTTAGTAGTTTGTGTTTGCCCAGAAAGGATGAAGGAGACTTGAATTAATGTGCATTGCTGCAGGTTTGCAGTTAGGAGGTGAGCTTGTTGACTTAGGTTGCTTACCTATCCCTGTTTGATAACGCTGTTCTCTGTGAGAACCTGATTTGCTGTTCCCAGGCTTCAAAGCACAGCTGGTTGGTGCGTCGATGCCGACTGGACCACTGCAGTGTTTATGCTGCTGATAATATAAGCTCCTGGGTGTAATATTACATTGCCACTGTGGGCTGGTGAGGATGCTGGCCTGCCCTTCTCCCTTAAAAATGGAGTTTTTGATTGTAGACTAACATAGGGGTTTTTCTGCACACAGGCTGGTTTATGACTGTGTGCTGGCAGGCAGTGCAACCATCCCAGCATCATGAGGTGCTCCGTCGGAAGTTGGAGCCTGCTGTTGTCCTATTCCCATGGGAGGTACAGAGGGGGCATTAGAAAATTGGTGCTTATACACAGGAGGCCCTCTACTTTAAAGGACCCTGTGGGTGTCTTGTTTGGACCAAAATGAGCTGTGAGTGATGTGTTGTGGCCGCATACCTCTGAAGAACAGTACTGAAGTCAGGCATTGATTTTTCATGGTAATGCATAGGAAAATAACTGTGTAGGTTGTTGGTGCCTGCTTATAGCATAAATAGTGGACCTTGTAGTGGAGGGTGCCCTGGCGTCCTTGAATCAGCCTTTACTCTCTGTCTCCTGGTACTTCTTTCCTCTCCTGGCCTTGCTAAACATATTTCTAGGGTAATATATTGTATTTCACCACTCTCACTGGTGTTTGCACTGTTGGTTTCTCAGGTCTGTCAGGAGCGACTTCAGGTCAGAAGACTGCTAATAGAGAAGGTGTCAGGCCATGCGTGCTTTAGCTCCAGGTTCCTCTACATCTAATAACACTATTTGTCAAGGTTTTAAGGATTTTATCCTGTGACCTGTTCCTCAAACATTCAGTTAAAGCTCCAAGTGGAGAATCATTTGCACATTGTAGATCATGGATTTACCTCCTTCTGCACCACTCTCACATTTGTTCATGCTTCCAGTATGAGACTTTTTTTTTCCTTTTTCAAAGCTCGTAGCAGCTCCATCCAGGACTGGGTTTACTTCTTGATGTCACAGCCTTGGGAGGTCAGTGCTTACTAAAATAGCTGTCAGATGTCCTTTTAGACTTTTTTCAGTGGCAAAAATATGAACCGCTTCAGCATTTGTGCAGTCAGGGCTTTTGCCAAATTCCGGCTGTCCTGTGTGAAGCAGAGAGCATGGCATGGATTGTTGGACTTGGGGCTGAGAGACCAGAGATCTGTTCTTAGCTCTGCTATTAAATTGTTCTGTGACTGGGGGCAAATCTTTTCCTGTTGCAGCTGGTGTTTTCTTCTCTGTAAATGAGGCCAAAAAACATATTTTCAGCTTTTGTAAAACACTTTGAGATTCATGGATAAAAAGTGCTGGATAAGTGCTAAGTATTTTCTTATTATGTTTGCAGACAAACTGATCATTCTGGATACTAATTGCCTTGGAGTAGCATAGCAGATCCTCTGGTTTTGGCTGCTGCATTTTATATCTACAACAGAGTTAATTTTATTACAGAAATGTGTTGAAAGAAGTCTTTCATGCTTGAAATTTTGATTCTCTTATTTAAGAAACAAAAAGTGTGTGTGGTGGGGGAGGGTGGGAGGAAAGGGGAGATATTTTCTACCTAATATTTTTCCTAGGTTAAGATGAAGATTTGCTAGTAACACAAGACAAAAATGGAATAAACAGAATTTGCTTTAAGAGCCTGATTTATTGTCTTTGTCTTCCAAAAATGAAAATGGTACAGATGGGAATCCCTTTGCTAAGAAGAGATGGCAGGGGTGTGCCTTGGACTACGGAGGCATATCACATGTGAGTTTGCTGCCTCTTCCTGGCACTTGGAGTACCAGTTTGCTCAAGGATCTTCCTGCCTGAGGCATTTCTGTAGTTACCATAGATTTCTTTTGTCTACATAAGCTAATGCTGGGGAATGAATACTTGGCCTTCAGTTATGTTTTCCGCTTTACAAAGGGGAAACGTAATACTTCCCCTATCGTTACTAGCCCAACTTGTATTCAGAGACTCTTCCTTTATTCCATTTATAAAGTTTGTCTAACCCTGTGGCCATTTTCTGCTGATGCTCCGTGATCAGCAGATGAAAGCTGAACAACACACCTTGCTCAGCAGAAGAGCCATCACCTACCCACTGCTTTCAGGTTGGTGTAAGGCACTCTGATATTCTGCTGTGTGCTGCTCCCAGCCACGATCCAGCTTTGCAGAATATTGTGGGTGAGAACACGCGGACAGGACCTTCCCAAAGTCTGGGGTCCCGCTGTAATCCACTGCTGCTCTGTAACAGCCTAGCAGCATCCCTGTTTGTGTTAGCTCCTCTAAGCATCTGCATCTTGGGCATGAAACCTGCTTTCCTCTGAACGCTTCCTCCATTTTCATGTGTGCAGTTCTCTGATGCTTTCCTCTAGAGACCTTGAGCATGCCAGAAAGCTCTTGAGCCCATGGTTTTTCAGATAGGCACTAAGTGACAAGATGATGCTTGACTTGGAAACCATGTTTGACTGGCAGCAGAATTTCATCTTTTATTACTTCTTGTGCTGCCTTTGCTCTTAAAAAAAAGTAAAAGCAGGACACTTAAAATATTTCTTATATAAACTGCATTAGATAGTGATCCACAGAAATTCCATTAGAACCAAACCTATGTATCCATTAATGGTGTCCCTACTAAAGACTCTTTTCAGTTAACCTTCCAGCGCTGAGCGGCTGGCCCTGATTTAACTCCCTGATGTTCTCAGTGTACTCACAGGACCTTTCTTCTGCTCCGGTGCTGGCATCTGTTATGCTTCCCTTGGTCCTTTTTGACCCAGCTATAGAAGAATCAGATTTCTGATGCTTTACGAAGTCTCTGTCTTTCTTGTTTTCGTCCTCTGTTTTGCCACTTTTCTGCCAGCTTTTCCTGCAGGTTCTCTTGGGGCTCTTGGGGCTGTGGGCAGAGAGATGGTAAAGGCTGGATGGCAATGGGACATGTGGCCCTCCGACAGCTTTCATCCTTGTGTGGACCTTTATCAGATAGGTGCATGCTGCAGAGCAAATAGATGGTCCTGTGGGCAAGCAACGGGACAAGATTTTGTGGGTTTGTTTTTGCCTTGTTTTATGAGTTTTAGAGTCCAAGTTGCTGATGTGTCTGAATCCTTGTGCTTCCCTGTCTTGCTATACGGTTATAAAAGCTTTTCTGGCCAAATACTCTTCAGGAGGAAAGAATGGTGAAAGGTTTTTTTGTTTGTTTTTTTTTTCTCTTTTTTCCTTGCTCCAGGGCTGCGGGGGACGTGGGCTGAGCTGTGCAAAGTTGGTCATTGTAGCAGTAACAGCCTGGCACTACCTGCCCACGAGGCTAACTGCTCATCAAACAGCAGCGTCCCCTGCTAGAGCCGTTTGCTAGCTAAGGTCTGATTTGCCTTTTTTTCTCTTGGGGAAGAGCTGTACTTACTGCGTAAGGAAATGAGTTCTCAGAAAAATACCGTTGTGGGAAAAACCCTGAATTGCACATTCTTTTCCTGATGTTTTGACATAAAAATACTGCACCAGTTTTAGACTAGCAATCTGGAAACCAGTAATTTGTGGGTGACTACCGTGGTCCTGCATGCGAGGAGAAGTGAAAAGGGGCACAGTGCCCCTAGTCCCAGCCATTTAGGGCCGTGCTGGAACATCTGGGTAACATGTTGGCCCTCGCTTGGTTGACAAGGAGTGGAGGACATCATACAAGCCTACAGGCTTTGCTGCATTTGCGCAGAGGTAATTTTTTAACATGTCTCTTGTCTTTTTCCTCCCAGAAGTCAAATCCTTTCCTAGGGCACCTTCTAGCTGTTGCAGTTTGCTAGTGACTGCTGTCTGTTCTTGGTTTTGCGAGGATGCCAAGTGCACCTGAAAATTTGAGGATGGTTTTAGAGGAGCGTGGCAAGGAGATGCTTGGTGGGTGCCCAGGGCCGTTGTCAGGCCAGAGGGAGGAGGAACGCAGGGAGAGATGCCTCCCAGGGGAGCTTTCCTAGAGGAGGAGCAGCACAACATTTGGCCACTATGGAAGAAAATCCTATAGAAATTGCAACAAGGCAATGGAAGGTCATGGGTAACACTGCAAAGCCCCCAGTGTTTTCTGCATTCTGCTTTGTCCAGGTATGAACTGGAGCCTTTGGTTGAATTTATTTTCTGTGGATGACAGAACTAGTTTGAATTCAGCCTTTTTAAAGCCAGGAACACGTTACTTTTACTCTTTGTGGCTGTTGTCCTCTTTCTTTCTCCCCAGTAGCTTTGCAACATGCCAAGCATGGGCCAAAGCAGCCTTGACTTTGTCCAAAGGACTCACTGAGCCCCTGCTCTTGGCAGTGTACCATCCCCCTCTGAAAGCTGCTCTTGCACAGGTCCGTCCCCTCATCTGCCAGTGTCCTTCCTCCATCCAGGCACGTTGTGAGAGCCTCAGGTAGGGAGGCAGAGCGGTACAAGACAGTGTTAGGTGGCCCAGCACATTGTCTCCGTCCCAGTGCCTAATGAACTGGGCAGCAGCTTCTGGTTAACTTGGGTGGGGCTGGTGAGGATGAGCTTGCAGCGGTGGCATCCAACCCCAGGCCTGAGCCCTACCAGAGGAGAGCACAGCCCTAGGGGTGCTGGAGCCAGGGGTTGTGTGGGACCAGCTGTGCAAGGGGGCTTGTTGGGGTGGGAGCCAGGCAGGTGGCAAGGAAGCCCTGCCAGATCTGTCTGGCTGCTGTTCGACATGATTTTAGGGTGTTAATAAAAGCAGCAGGCAGTGCCCTATCCCTCTGAGCGCCTGCTCCCTGCCACCGAGCAGGTCATTTGATAGCTCCTTGGTGCTCCTCGAAGGCGTAAAATGGAGCAATGCTGGATTAGATGTACCTGCTGCCCTTGGCGAGCGCCGAGGAGATACAGTCCTCGCCCTCCCGCCTCCGGTCTGCTGGCGCCCAGTGCTGTTGCCACGGCAACGGGGAGAAACAGCCATTCGCATGGAAATGGCCTTGCTGCACCCAGCAACTGATTCGCAGGGGAAAATGGTTCAAATGGTGAGTTTGGAGAGATGAGGGGCACCGGCCCCGCTGTGGCAACCAGCAGGGAGCCCTGGCCCACACCGCTGGGCTGAACCCACATAGTGCAGGATCTTGCGCGTCAGGACTGTCCCCATGGTGGGACGCCCATCCTGAAACACCAGCATTGCCACTGTCGCAGAGCCAGCGCATGCTCTCATGTCGCCATGAGGTGACATGAGATGTCGCCATGTGAAGGATGGTTTTCATTACTGCTGCCCTATTTTTTGGGACTGGTCCCGAGGTCAGGGTAAGGTCCAGATTAGTTGTGCTGATACCTGCAGCAGTGTAGGTAGGTCACTGGTTCAGCTCTGATGGGTGAGTCCTTAATGCTAGTACAATCCCCCTTTTTAAGGGAGAAGGGGAAGCTGGCAGCCAAACAAGGTCTCCTGTAACACAGGGCAGACAAATGTCATGTCGACAGTGCGATTGTGCAGTGTAGCCCGTATGGCTTCAAGCAGCAAAGTCCGAGTTAATCTCTCCACGTCCTGCCTCCTACCCCTTAAAGCCCCAGACAGTGGCTCTGCCTACACCGGCTTCTTCCCCACAGAGGGCTCAGATTTGAAGGGGATGTCAGTGCTGACCCACTGGCTCTAAGGGCTGGGGAGACCAGTTCTGCCATGCGGCTGAGACCCAGCAGGGTTTGTCCCAGTTTTACACCAGCCCTTTGGTGACAGCACTACTGCTCTTGGCTGCAGGATCACGAGGAAGGGGATTTCCCAGCCAGCTGCACTGTTTCTCTTGCGGGGATTTCAGTAAACAGGGCTGATTTTACAACCATGTCCAAGGGCAGATCATTTCAGAGCATCTCCCAGCACTGGAGCAGGCTTCTTCCCAGCTGTTGGCATTACAGAGAAGCCCAGGGGGCTGGCCTGTGTAAAGCCATTTGCATTCCTTGACCCTGGCAGCTCAGGAAATTGATAATTTACTTCTGTGGATTCAGCAAGAGCAAAATGAAAGGCAGCATCTAGGTCTTGGCAAGGCGTGAGCCATGGCAGGCAATTAGGAGAGCAAGTTTGCCTGCAGGCTGGTGCATGAAGAGATGAGAGTTGTATTTCACCACCTCATCTTGGGACATGCTGAAGGGTCTGGAGATGAGTGGCTGGAGGATGAAATATGTGTCTTTCTCCTGCCCAGGGCCCCAAGTTTTATTTGTTACCTGGAGTCCTGCATGTGGTGGGAAGTCTGGCGTGCTCTGGCACCGAGGAGAAAGCAGAGGGAGAAGGGGCTAAAAGCTGGAGTCTTTAGTGATGTTGCCGGGAGGTGTGGTGGATATCAGTCCCCACACTCCGGCTTAGAGTTTGGCTTTGCAAAAGGAATCGTTAAGTGGCAAGGTACAGAGCAGGGCTTTCAGAGCCAGCTGGGAAGGGGAAGGTCGGTCTTGAGGACTGTCATTGCTGCTTGGAGAGGCTTTGGAACAGTTTCTAAATACAGCTTTGGGATGGTCTTCATGCCTTCTTTAAAATGGTGAAGTGAAAGGCCCAAAAAGCTGGTTGTGCTGGCAGGGAGGGCTCCTGAGCAAGGCCACCCCATGCTTCTGATGCGGAGGTCTGGCTGGGAGAACAGCAAAGGGGAGTGCATCTAGCCCAATCCTGAAGCACACCTGCTACAGGAGGGCCTTTCCCTGCATCCTTCTAATCTGTGCTGACTCTTGAGCCACCAGATGGGAGATTTAAGCTTTAGGAAAGGGTATTTTTAATGTTATATTTTCCTGCATTTTTGCCTCCATGTTCTCTCCCTTTGCTGCCCCAGCTTTTTCTTGCCTGCATCCTTGCTTAGCATTCAGTCCCTTTCTCCCTTTCCTCTCCTTTCTCTAGAAAAACATGCTGTAAAGCTGCAGTTGGAGCAGCTATCCCAAGCAGTAGCTGTTAGGGCTCCGTAGCTGCCGAGAGGTTTGGGTCCAGGTCCTGGATCTGTGCACAGCCTCCCACTCTCAGCAGATATAGGCGTAGGAAGGGGGTAATGAGCTCCAGATAAAGCCAAGGACCCTGCCAAGTGGCACTAGCGCAGGGGGAGCTTGGAGAGCACAGCAGGGGAGGCCTGAGTGGTCTCAAAAAAAGGGAATAGCATTGAGGCTCCCTTCTGCACCTTCCCAAGAGGACCCCGCAGCCCCACTTCACCATCAGCACAGGAACTTGGATGCTGTTAGGGAGTTCATTAGTAAAACCTCTGAGCAGTCCCTACTGCCATTGAGTACCTATTAATGCCTCTTGAGGGGAGAGGAGAACATTGGAAAAGGACAAAAATAATCTGAGGGTTCTTGATCTGTTTTTGGTCTGAGAGGTCATGGATGAGGTTGGAGGGGCAGCTGGGAGGGGAAGAAGGGCCGGTTAGGGATGCCAGGCATGAAAGCAGCACCGTGATTATCTGCCGAAGTCTGAGTGCAAAAACATAATCTGACTTGAACTCAGAAGCTCCCGAGGGCTGCTTTAGGGTTGTAAACACCTACTCACTGACCCGCTTTGTGCACATCTCAAGCCAGGTATTCCTGCACCAGAGGGAAAGCCAGCAAAACCTGCACAGATGTCCCTAACAGCTGCAGCTGGGCTGTGGTAAACCACCTCTGCTGCTACAGTTTATTAGCACTGCAGGGTCTGTCCCCTTCTTGCTTGCTTGTGTATACAGTTGGCTGTTAAAGGACACTGACATCACTTAATTAATGGCTTAATTGAATCTCACAAAGGGATCGAAATTGGCTGCCTGACTCTTGTCACTGAGATGCTCACATAAGAAATAGTAAATCACCAATTCAGCAGATAAAGCTGCAGCTCTAGGTAGAAAGTTCTTGTTTCTGGGGATGGGGAAATAATTTCTCTTTGCAGAATAATACACTATTAGGGAGAAGGCTGGGGGCTATTTTTCCAAGCCACCAGGTGCCATCCCTGTCCAACGGAAGGGTAACTGAGTTAGACTAACACCCCAAGGTGGTGTGGTGGTCATTAAGGGGTAAACAGACCTGAGGCAGCATTTTATCTGTAAGTCAGTCAGAAGACTTTAGTGTTTCACCCCCTATGTGATGGAGAAAGGTCCAGGTGGCATTTTAAAACTGAGGGCAAAACCCCAGAAAGGCCAGGTTTGAACTAGGATGAAGCTTTGCAGTCAGTAGCAGCTTCTGAGCTTGTTTAATGGGAAAAGGCTTCTTTGAGAGTAGTGAATCAAAAGTGAGGAGGGAGTGGAGGGAAAAATGTCCCAAAACAATGGGGAAGCCCAAAGGGAGAGGATGTGACCCTAATGAGGGTGCTAATGCTGTGGTCGTGCTACTGACAAGTAATTGCTGCTCAGGAGGAATGTGAGCCAGCAGAAAACAGTATTCCACCCAGGCGCCAAGAAAAGCAATTAGAACTGGTAAACACCAGTGGGTGACTAAAACCAGGTCCTTAATTAATAGTTTCATCTGAAGGGTAAGGAAATCATTAAGTGCTATTGGTTTCTAGTAATTCCCTGCAAGACGAACAACAACAGTTTTAAGACTTTTTTTCAGTGTACAGTGTGTGCCGGAAGGAGGGACTGAGCTCTTGCACAAGGTGGGAGATCTTGCTTTGTGTAGCTGTGCTTTCCCACATCACTGATGACTGCCCAAGAGGCCTGGGATGTGCTGCAGAATAAACAGCTCGTACTGAGCATTTAGTTTGGACATGGCTTTGGGGATGCTCCATCAGGGCAGGAGAGAAGGTGAGATTGAAAATGTGACTTCAACGAAAAGCTGCACAACTGAAACACTGTGCCAGAGGGCTCAGGGAGGGTACATGGAGCTGGGGGTTTGGAAGACAAATACTGCAAGATACTGTACAGATCCAGCCACTGAACCATGGTGAGTAGCATCAGCCTCTTCTGTCCAGGTCAGAGAGTGCTATATAAATGTCAGTTGGAGGAAGAAGTAGGGAGATAGGTACCAGAACTAGGCAGGGCAGACAGGGAGATAAAACTTCCTACTGTATAAGCAGGAGCAATGTATTGGTAGACTTCATAAAATGTTCACAAATGCTCAGAAATCAAGAGTCTTAAGGAGTGGTCTTTACAAAGGACACAACCTTGATTCTGAGCCTGGATAAGACAAACATTTATTCTCATTTCTTTCTGACTCTCAAGTCATCCAGAATCACAGAATCACTAGGTTGGAAAGGACCTTCAAGATCATCAAGTCCAACCATTAATCCAGCGCCACCATGTCCCCTAAACCATGTCCTGAAGCGCCACATCCACACGTTTCTTGAACACTTCCAGAGATGGTGACTCCACCACCTCCCTGGGCAGCCTGTTCCAATGCCTGACCACCCTCTCAGTGAAGAAATTTTTCCTAATATCCAATCTAAACCTCCCCTGGCACAACTTGAGGCCACGTCCTCTTGTCCTATCACTAGTTACTTGGGAGAAGAGACTAACACCCTCATCGCCACAACCCCCTTTCAGGTAGTTGTAGAGAGCGATAAGGTCTCCTCTCAGCCTCCTCTTCTCCAGACTAAACAACCCCAGTTCCCTCAGCCGCTCCTCATAAGACTTGTGCTCCAGCCCCCTCACCAGCTTCGTTGCCCTTCCACCTACGCTTCCCTGAATTTCAGAAGGACTGCAAATCTCTTCCCAATCTTCTTTTTCAATTTGTTCTATCATCTTTATCTGATGTGGACACTTGTGCTGTATTGATGCAACGAGCAACTTGTGGTAGAGAATGGTAGTGTTTGTTTTTTTCAGTGTGTTTATTAGACAGTACTGACAAGCTTGCCGACACAGACTTGTGCTCCTCCTTTCTCAGTGCTGGTCACTGTGCTTAGCACAGAAATCAGTCCAGCCGTGCTGTAAAGTACATCAGTGTTCACACATGCCTTCCCCATCTGGCTGCCTGGATACTCAAAGAGTTAATCTTTGTGGTTTATAGCTGACCTCGTATCTTCGCCTTAAAAAGAGGAATATGAAGTCACTAGAAGCTCAGCCATATTTCTGGACCGAGGGGGAAGCTCTTCTAGTGTGTCAGACCTAGAAGAGGTCTGAAATAAGAACCTCTTTTCCTCACTGTCAAATCTGTGACAGCTCAAGGAACTTCCCTTTAAGATAACCTACCCTCTATTCAAATTCAGGCAGTTGGAGTAAGGTAGGAGATTCATCCAAGTCTTGTTTTCTTCTCTTCTGTCAAATGCAACTCAACAGGCTCTTCTAAGCAGACTGATTTCTTTCAAAACCTGCCGTGTGCCATTCAGCCCCGTGAAGGAGGTTCACTGCCTTGTTGCCATGGTACCCTTTCTCTAAAGAGGAAGAGAATAGTTAATTATGCAATTTAAGAAACTAAGGAGAACGACAGAAAGAGAAACAATAGAAAGGAAGATTCTGGGTTGGTGATAGAACTGCTGGCTGCACCAAACTACACTCTGTTTACAGGTGAAATATTTTCCCAGCATATGGTGTATATGGCCAGGGCCCCTCTGGCAGCATGGATTTCAAGATCTGCCCTTTCCTAGGCAGTGTGCCTCTGCCACCCAGGAAATCAATTCTGTAGTCAGTTACTGCTGTTATCTTCCCTGGTTAATGCTCCAGAGAGCCTCAGACATTTTTGCTTGGCAGAAATTCTCTCTGAATGGACCTGGGACAGCAATAATACATCACAGACCCATGACAAGCTCATGCTGCCTGTGGCTAGCATTTCATTGTTCCTCAGGCCTACTAACCCCCTGCTTGCTTTACCCAGGACCTCAGAAATCTAGTTCATGGTGCACAAGGCAGGACCAAAGAGGTGGCAAGCATCAAAACCGGCAAGATCCCAGCCCCTTTCGAAGGACTGGCATTTTCCATTTGCCAGTAGCACTGTCAGGCTAGCTACAGCTTGCGTGGAACAAAGCACCGCAACAGATCTTTGCCAATAATGGCTCAAGACTACAGTGCTCCATGCTGTGCGAACAGGGAGAGTAGAGTGCCTCTCGCACGGCACCCTGAGCTCTGCAAGCTGGGGGAAGGGGAAGACTGAGCCATGCCTTGTTCTCAAATGTGTGCAGTGAGAGAAGGATGGAAGGAAGATGACGTGAGCCCCTGCAGTTGTTTACTACAGATGACTGGAAGGAGATCTGTTTCGGTACAGACCTCAAGCTCCCCTTCCACCTAACAAGGGCAATAATAGCACCAAGGGCTAGACAAGAGCCACATACAGTGGTTAAGAGGAAGCAGCAGTTGAGAGGCAATAATAATCCAAAATACTTCTGGGAACACAGCAGGAAGAGCTGTCAAAAGATCAACATTTTAATCAACAAACTTTGTACACAGGAGGCTCCTCACTAAGGGAGTACACGTACTCCTGCTTTTACCACCACCTTCTACCACCTGGGCTTTTAAGGCCCAGGATGGTTTCTCTTCTTCAAACTTCCCTCAAAGCATTTCCAGGGAGTGCGGCTTTCCAAAATTTGTCACAGGAGCAACATTCAACCCAGTCCTTGATGCATGAACTCATGTTGAATGCTGTGTGTCTCTTCCACTCTCCTCTCACATTCGCCTAGCTTTCCGTGGGCGGCAGCCATTGTGTGGAACTGGGGTGTTGTCAGTGATGGAGATGACCTCCAAACCTCCCATAGTCAAACCCTTGATGGCAGCCTGGAAGAACAAGACAGCAGACAACACACTGTTAATACACTGAAGAGCAGAAAAGGGAAGAAGGTCAGGGGAAAATAATTTGGTCTCCTGTCCAAAAATCAACTTGTTCCAATGGTTCTGCTTTGTAATTATCTTAAAAATAAGTAACTTGTATCAGAAGACACAGTTTAAACCTATCTGCTCCAGTCCTTTCATCAGAGTTTCCATCAAGTTTCCTGCTTTAGTTGGAAGAAGTCCCAAATACAGCTTTTATTCTGCCTCCAAAGTGAAATTACTCTAGAATTCTAATGATTCAAAGATTTCACTACTAGGCACTTGAGTCACTAATTCTTTACATCACCATCACAAAAAACAAGTTAATAGGTGTAGTCATGAGACTAGCCTGAATTTAAAAAACCTGGATAATGCCTGAGAAAGAAAAATATGAAAAGAAATTCTGACACCTACTTTGCGTCCTGGTCCCAGTCCTTTCACCATGACTCGTACATGTAATACACCCTTCCCACGTGCTTTCTGCAAAAAGAACAACTGGTTAGTGTTCTCTTTGATATTACTAATGCTGTTCTGGGTCTCCTGGAATCTTTCATTCCCTTCTGATGCGCTATCATAGTATTCTTTAAGTAAAAATAAAGAGTAGGTAGTAATGGATACAGACGAGAAATAGGGGGATTATTGCACAAAGACACTAGGAAAAAAGGAGGCCTGGATACAGCCATGGCAGTTTTAGGAGAACTTCTGTGCTAGGCTGTCAACTCTGCATACAGAGAAAGCTTTAAGATCAAACTATCTGTGACCTAAAGCCAGGGCAGCAAATGACATATCCGCAGATACGTGACTGAACTGGCAAGGGACTAACAAGGACTAACTCAAAGCTGTTTTCCCTTCTCTAATGCAGCGACTTCTCTCCTGTGATCAGTGCACTCCTTCTAGAGGGTAAATGAGAAAAGCAGGCAAGCTTCATATTTGCTGTGCAGGAGTCCATACCTTCAGTGCAAAAATTCTAGGGGCCTGCAAATTGAAAATTAAAAACACCTGCTGTAAAGCATAGCCCTGCTGCCACCAAGTGGATGGAGCTCCTCTGGGCCTCCCGCCTTCCATGTTCTGGTGTACTAACAAATTTAACAGTGACAGAATAAATCTGTCCAAGCGCAGCCATGCAGCTATTATAAGGCTCCGATAAGCACAGATTAATAGTGAGGATGTTCTTATATTCCTCTGAGTTAACCACCATAAGCTGTTGGCCAGCAGTGGCACCAAAGACCTCTGACAAGAAAGCCTGGAGCGAGTTCCACCTAATTTAAGATGAGGATTTTCGGTTTAACTTTGCCTTATTCTGCTGTAATGAGGACCATGATACAGCCAGCCTCATCTTCTCCTGCCACCTGGACACCCACATGTTTTTTTAGAAACAATTACAGTGAACTGTATGCAGCTGGAAACTACATGCAAGGACATCACCTTCTCTGACTGGAACTGCTGGCAGCAGCTCAGTTCTCCTGTGGCAAAGAACTAATACAAAACATTCAGCCAGTAATTACAGCTGCTTCTCAGTCCCCTACAGTGCAAAAATTGAACTGCTGCTGATTCAGGGGTTACGTTTCCAAAATGGCTGAGAGATGTTCAGTTAGAAAAAAGAAGCTACGCAAACTGGAGATAGAAAAGGATAGGCTCCAAGATACGTTTCCCAGTCACAACCTGCACAGCTAAGTTCACCCTCTGGGCATGTTTCAAACACAGTTTGTCTGTGTGAAGATGTGCAGCATGCCAGGCAGCTAGGGAAACTGTCAGCAAACAGCAGCGTGCTGCTTGAACACTAAGGAACAGAGCTCTGGACTGCTGCCTGTGAATGAGGCATGTACCCAGGTAGTGGGGGAAGTCAGTCAGTCCTCCCCTCTGTGAGGGTAAGAATCATCAACGCAGACTCACCACTGCTGCTGCCATGGCTGCGGTCTGTGCCGCAATGGCAGTTCCCTTCTTGGCATTCTGGAAGCCTTCTGTGCCACAGGATGTACGGGCAAATGGTCTGTTGTCAAAGCTGACTACCTGGATGTGGGTACTACAGAAAGAGAGAGGCAAACGAAAGGAGGAAGCTAGAACAAAGCTTTATTCTCTAGTTTCTTCTCGCTCAGCTTACTGGCCACAGGACTCCCATCTCCCTTCTCCAAGCCACCTTAACTGAGCACTCTCTTCTGAGGTATCCCACTTACATGAACTAGCTGCAGAAACCTCCCAGCAGTGATGTTCTAGATCACCCTAGATCATCTAAGCAAGGTGGCAAAACCTTTCTGGATAAAGTATACTTTATTCAGGTATTCCTCAGCTATCGCTTAGCCTTTTCAGATCCATGTCTCACTGTAAGCATTTTAACTCTTCTGTTTATTAAAAAAACACACAGAACATTTCTAGAACTTGAAAGAGCTTTAAGAAACATTAAAATATCACACTAGCGATCGCTAATGAAACACAAAAATCTCTCATGGAGAAAGTAACAATTTTTTAACAGCTGTACAGCAATAGTGCTAGAGTGGAGGGCTGGAAGTAACCTGCCATTAAAGCTGTCAGCATCTAGTTATTCATACCAGAATGTAGTCAAAACATGTAATAGCAATCTTACTGCTGTTAAAGACACTATAAGGACAGTTATGCTTCCTGAACAGCACTGAGGTTTGAATTCAGTATTATTATCTTCCCAGTCATCAAACACCACTCCCCTGGCTTTTTTCCTTTGATCAAAACAATGACTGGCCAAAACCTGGGTATGTTACAAGCTTTTATTTTACATAAGAGCAGGAGCGGAACAGCTCATTTGCTTACTTGTTGTACGTAGCTTTGATGTGAGCTATTGGAATCTCTTCATAGATCTTTCCATCCCACCTCATGGAGTTCCTCTGCAGGATTAAAGGGCTGAGGAGCAAAACAAGAGTTATCAGGCACTCACTCTTTAAATTTTGCGAAGTTTTATTTCATACTGGGAAAGAAAGAAGGAAACAAATCTCCAAAAGACACAAGCTGCGTTTGTGATTGAGTCAAGTCACTTCCTTTCCTTCCTCGCTGAAAAACCA
>NW_010520562.1:0-2085 GCF_000687285.1 Phaethon lepturus
TTAGAGATCTTTTCCAACCTTAATGATTCTACGATTATATGAATTACACAGCAAATAAAGCTCCTGCAAAATCAGTCACGTCTAGACACCATTAGGCAGTTACAGGTTTGTGTGTTATTGCTAATGCAAGTTCTTTGCTGGTAGAGTATTAGATCTAACTTTGAATCAAGGTCTGTCCATATTTTTTTAATGCAATGGACTTGTAATATCAGCTGCACAGTAAAAATGTTTGTGCGAGATAGAGCTACTGGAATACAACCACTACTAAAAGGTTACTAACTCTGGAGTATAGTTTATATTTTCTTCTCTATCTGTACCAAAATGTTGAATCTACTTCAAGTAGCTTTCATGTTACAAGAATGTCAAAATAGCATAAAGCTTGCAAACTGGTTCTACAGTCACATAAAATTAAACTACTCAGGACTTTTCTTAAGACTAAAAAAGTCAAATTTTCCTGTTGTGAGTTCCCATGCAGACAGTGAACACAGATTACCAACGTAATACCAATGTAAAGGCATTAAAGCAGTATATATCAGAGTACTAAACACCTTGCAACAAAGAATTTTAGGGAATATTGTTTTAAAAACTGACTCTGTGTTAAATTGCACAGTGATGATTTCAAAGGAGAGTCAAGTACACTTAAAAACTAATTATTACTCATTCATTTCATTCAGTCCTAATTAAATTGCTCAGATTGAAATCTCTATTACAACTGCTTAAAAATGTATAGATTCTCTGCAAAAACAACTGAAAGCTAAACCAGTATACTCGTTAGGAACAGTAACACTTTATTTTTAAAAGAGTACAGTTATTTTTCTGAATTTGCCCAAAAGCATTCCTTGTTTTCTTTCCAAGAATATTCGTCCTCGTAAATCTCCTGCAAACATAAACAGAGAATGGGAAATATTGTAGAAGTCTGCTACACGAAGCCACAAGCCAGGCCAAACTACTCAACAGCCCTCCTGCTATTATTTACTGATCACAACAGGACTACACAGCACTTAGCTGGCAAACAAAAAAGAGGGCAGTACCCTTAGAACATACTGGCTTACATGTGGGCAAATGCTGAACCTCGGGCTGAACCACATTAAATTTAGAAGGGACCATCTATACTGCAGTTAATTCAAGAAAAAGATCTAGAAGAAATGATGTGTCTGAAACTCATCTCTGAAATTGCCCTTTCCTGATCTTCAGGACAGACTGGGCTACCCATCAGCAGTCCAGTCCTAAGTGGCAAATCCAGTAGGGCTGTGAGACCCTGATTATTCTTTCTGAGACCACAGAACTCTAGTCTCCTGAAAGACGTGTCAGAAAAGTGGAGTAATGGAGAGTACATCACTGTTACCACATGCCAAGTTCTGCCTGGGAGAGAAGACAGAGGTAATGCTCATTACTTGCATACAACACTGTGGTTATGCAATGAAGTTCCTTCTAGACCCGGACTAGTCTCTTCACACATTGTTGTGTGCCCATACTAGCTTTGGGACCTCTGCTCATCCCTTCATTGTGTGCTGTTGCTTAATGCTTTGTGCTTTCTCAAGGCCACAGAGATGAGGGGAAAACAGAAAGACAAGACATGCCACTTTTACTTGCAAAGTGCAATGCTGTCCAAAAGCAAAGCTGACTCAAAGTTCTTACACAACCCTGTGCAGAACTGAGTTTTGCCACTCAAAAGTGGAAAACGTAAGGCTCCTTCACTTTGACCCCAGGGTGGTGTTAAAAGGAATAAAAGGTGGATGGTACAGGCAAGGGAGGGCCTTCCAGGTGCCCTACCTGCCACAGATGGACCTGGCTGCATTAGAGGAACCTCACTGGTGCTAGACATTGGCATCCTGTCAGGAGCAACTGCTGCCCATAATGCTTCAGCTCCTTCCCTTATGAGCAGAAGCAGCCTCTAGCCCAGCTGTCTAAGGCTCTGGCACAGGCCTAAAATCAAATTTTTCTCCAAACATACCTTTTTCCATATCGGGACAGATGCTTTTAAGGTATTGATGCAGTACGTTACAGCTTCAAGGGATTCTGCTCTGTGTGGAGAGGAGACTGCAATAATTACACTTGCTTCAGTTACTGGAACCACACTAGGGA
>NW_010520562.1:2116-9134 GCF_000687285.1 Phaethon lepturus
GAATAGCAGTTTTAGCTAATGCTTAACATCAAGAGCACCCAAAAGTTGTAGCCATGTCACGTCAGTATTCTGGCCACACGCTCTCCTGACTCATTCATACTGAGCAAGTGTCAAGCCATGTCCAAAAGATTATACACTTTTTAAAAGAAACAAAACCACAATCAAAATCAGTACCAGATGTGAAAATTCCACACTTTAGAATAAATAAACCCACCAGACATAGGCTTTTTTCTTCCATTCTTTCTTTTTTTTAAATAAAGTCTATGGAATTAAGAGGGGAAAACTTCTAACTTGCAACAACGCATAAGAAACTCACTGGAAGCTGGCTTAATAATGAACAATAACAAGTTAGGAACAGACAGTTCTTACCTGAAAACCTAAGAAATCATCTCAGTTTGCACAAGAATTTGTGAAAGAAGAAATTAAGTGACTCAAACTATGCAGATTTCGTAACAAAGATTAATTTTTGACAAATTCTGATTTCAAGTTGTGAAGTTTTTCCTGTTTGGTGCGTTGTTTTCCAAACTTAACAGAAGTAGCACAAGCTTTTGTTTTGCTCCTCACAAGGGTAGCATTCCCAAAATCTGCCTCCTAACCCTCCCTCTGTAGTAAGACTCCTCTGGCAAACAGTTCATAGGAAAAATCTATGCTTAAATGCTTTTAGCTTCCCTCAGGAGGATCATTCTCTCTGTTGACTACAGCGAAAATCTCAGGTAACTACCACTCAGAGCTAATATTAAGTTCCTTCTGCTGAGAGAAAAGGAAAGAAGCATTTGCAACAGACTCTGAAAATCCTTCTACAGTGAAGGCTCAAGAGTATGTCAGAGACTAGTATTCCATGTTTTGAATCCAACAGAAAATGCTTATCCAGGACTCAACAAACAACAGGATGTTCTCCAGCAAACATGGCTGGCAATTACCACGTCTCTCCACTCCCTATACTCTAAGCTTTTGGGTTCCTTATGGCATACTTTGACTTAAATCTGGCAGTAAGAACATTCTGCAGCACCTCAATGGAAGACAGAAGCAAAAAGAAAGTGCTGCCAACTTCACGTCTTAAAAAAAAAAAAAAGACAAAACAAACCAACAGCCTCTGCTTCCCTGGAATAAAATCTCAATCCTTCTCCTCACTTTCAAACCATCACACCAGCATCAAGGATCCTGCAGGCTAAATGTGGACTCCTGCAAACCCTACCAATACACACATTTTTTAAAAGGTGATTTATGAAACTTAGCTGCACAGCAAAAGCTTGATTCTGCAGCCAGCTTTGCTGCACTACAGTTTATAAAGACTCCTGCACATCCTGCAACTATGTAAGCACAGCCATGCATCAGACAAGGATTAATATTCCACTTGTGGAAGGATGGGTTCTGGCCATACATACCCAAGCCTATGGTGCACTGCAATATGTTTGATGGATGGCCATTTCTGTCTAACATCTCTGCAGATTTTCTTTATTTCGGTCTCTGCCATTGAAGTATATGCTTCATATTCTAAGCGAATCACTTTTTTCCCTTCAAAATTATTTCTTGTAGTACCTAAAAACAAATGATTTATCAAGCAAAAGCACTAAGTAAATAAATATATTATCTATTTACAATATATTATATTGCATTTGCTCATGCAATGTTCAAGTGCTCAGCATTTAGGAGCCCAGCAGCACTACGGTTTAAGGACAAAAGGGCTTCAAGATTTGCACCATTGGCATTAAGCACCAGGGCAGAGCTATCAGCCTTGACCTTCACCAGCCTATGGGTAAAATAGTACTTTCAACTAAGATCTAAGTTGCAGGAGCTCTCCTACAGGTGTGGACCTGTGGTTTGCATAGTCACAACATCCCACTTCCCACCTTGAACAAGCTGTGTCCGAGGGTATGGAAGAAGAGAATCACAGAATAGTTTGGGTTGGAAGGGACTTTTTACGGTCATCTAGTCCAACTCCCCTGCAATCAGCAGGGACATCTTCAACTAGATCAGGTTGCTCAGAGCCCCACCCAACCTGACCTGCAATGGTTCCAGGGATGGGGCATCTACCACATCTCTGGGCAACCTGTGCCAGTGTTTCACCACCCTCAGTGTGAAAAATTTCATCCTTCGATCTAGTCTAAATCTACCCTCTTTTAGTTTAAAACCATTACCCCTTGTCCTATCATTACCCCTTGTCCTGTCGCAACAGCCCCTGCTAAAAAGTCTGTCCCCATCTTTCTTATAAGCCTCCTTTAAGTACTGGAAGGCTGCAATAAGGTCTCCTTGGAGCCTTCTCTTCTCCAGGCTGAACAACCCCAACTCTCTCAGCCTGTCCTCACAGGAGAGGTGTTCCATCCCTCTGATCATTTTTGTGGCCCTCCTCCAGACCCACTCCAAGAAGTCCATGTCTTCCCTGTGCTGAGGGCTCCAGAGCTGGACGCAATACTCCAGGTGGGCTCCCAGGCAGTCCTCTACTCCAGAGCTGTTGTTCTGTTCAGCCCTAGGATAGCCACACCAGCAGGGAAGCCTCTCACCACTTTGACCCAGTGCAACTGTTGAAGAGCTGCCATGGTCTTGTTCTAAATAATTCAGAACGTATTTTCTAAACATCTTGGGTTCAGTCCAGGAATTTATTTACTTGAGAAGCATGACTTTGGCGTGTGGACAATCTAGGTTCCATTTATTAGACTAACACACCCAAAGATCCCGCTCAGAAATATTAAACTCACCAATGAACAGAGACACTGCCCCACAGTATGGTGAAATGACCAGTTCTGACACTTCATCTACAGAGAGCTTTTCGGACTTGAGGTTGATAAAATCTTTTGGCACATCTTCACTTTCATCCATAGCTCACCAGAAAAGCTGAAACAGACTGTTATTTTTTTTGGCAATACTAGCACTGGCCAACTGCTTTTCATCCAGTGCTGATGCCCCAATTTATGCAGAAAACATGCACCATCTACTTCCTCACCCCAGGAGACCAGTCTCCATAGTAAATTCACTTCTCAGCAGACTTGCTGAGAGAGTATTAACTCCAAACGTCAAACAATGACCTGGTTTTTAATGGATACAAGTTTCTTCCTAGTAGGAAAGTCTAGTCCAGCAGGACAAAACTAGAACTAGTCTGTGGTCCCAGTGTAGCAGTACAATCAACCAGCATGGACTACTGTGCTAGTAAACCAGTGGTAACATCGTCAGCCCCTCCTCCCTATTTTATCCTGAAATCAAACAGAGTTTAAAACAGAGATTTCTGATAAACACGTTTATCTGAAAGTTTAATATGCTTGCCAGGACATTCAGGTCCTCACACTATCGGTCTGTTTCAGTGACACAGGAGATACTTCTAATCTCTCTGAGTAGAAACCAGTCATCAGTTCACCTAAGAATGAGGAGGAAAAGCATTACTTTGAGCAGCAGCAATGGTACAAGTTGCAGTAAATACATGGACTGGGACCTGAAAGCATGCAAAGAAATGAAGCTATGCTAAGGACAGTAAAAAAAAAAGGGGGGGGGGCGGGGTGCGGGTTTAAGCAGCAGTCAATTCTTTTTCTGTATCATCTTTTCTGTTACAAAGTGGCAGAAGCTTTTTCATTATTATTTAGGCAAGCTGGGTATATACTGGCAGCCAGAACAACTATAAAAGAATAACAAGACCTAAACCACAAATTCAAAACAACGCCTTACCTCTCTTGCTATTTTCTTCCATTTACTACACACGTGTTAAGTTTAAGCAGCAGTCAATTCTTTTTCTGTATCATCTTTTCTGTTACAAAGTGGCAGAAGCTTTTTCATTATTATTTAGGCAAGCTGGGTATATACTGGCAGCCAGAACAACTATAAAAGAATAACAAGACCTAAACCACAAATTCAAAACAACGCCTTACCTCTCTTGCTATTTTCTTCCATTTACTACACACGTGTTAATCATTTATTGGTGTACCAGCTTATAGTTTCTGTTCAGCAGAATGGTTCTCTCCAGCAGGAAGTGCAAGTTATACTCTCTCAAAAGGGTACCAGTGTGGAGGGAGAGAACTACAGTCACATCTCTGGACCTGAACAAAAAAAGATTATAGAACATTATACAGGATCCATGAGATATTTTAGCACAGGATGACACTCCATAGGAAACTAAGCAGGAAGTGATACCTACTTAACAGAACCTGGGCAGATTCAGCCTCCACTAATTGGTGGGATGATGGCAACCTCGTCTCCAGGCTGCAGAACGAGAAGCTGATCTCCAAGAAGCACGTACTCCTGCCGAACAGCAATAACCACTTGATCCCGGATGACAGCAAGCCTGAGGGGGATTGGCAGGAGCACAAACAGGTTTCTAAATACAGTGTTTGCATTTAGCTATGAGATTTCATTAAACAACAAACTGGCGCACAGTCTAGGGCAGCTGAGGCAAATATCACTGAGACTTAGCAACTCTGCTTCCAATACACCTTCAAAAATACAATACCAACACAGTAAAATTTTCAGGGCTCAGGAACTGGATTGAACCAATGTACACCAGACCCACTTCAGCAGCTTCAAACAAAAAAGTAAGAGTCTCACCAGGGTAGCAACCATCCAATTTGGGGTTAGAAGGAAATGTTCCCCTAATTCAATCTGGCTGGATTGGAGCAATTTTCTTACACGGCAAGACTGCAGGATGCTGTTCGTGAGATCTCGTGAAGATTCAGTCGTCAAAGAGCTGCTCTTATGTAATCTCACAGTTTATGAGGCCTTGGGTCTTTTGTACTTGAGGTCTGAAATTTGCTACTGATAAGGAGTGGCAACAGAACTAAGAGGTCAGATATGGTGTGTTTCCTGGCAGATCTTCTATGTAGTTTTTGATTTCACATCTGTGAGATGCTGCTGTAAGAGTCTACAGCTCTGGATACCATGAGGCAGGGAGTCACTTTCATGACTGTGTGTAATTACACAGTGAGTATGAGGACAACACCAGCAAGACACCAGAAAAAGAATGCCAATATTTTCTTTAGCAAGTGCAGGCCTGATAACTGTACTGTTTGAGACTACAAAATCTGTCTCAGACAGCAGAGCACTGTATTGCCTAGAAATAAATAGGTATACCAAAAGGGTACAAGTGAAAATAATCTTATTTCCTACCAGCCAGATAGACAGAAGTAAGGCACAGGCTGAGCAAAACACAGTAGCACTGACTCAGAGGGCAGACTGAAGGGAGGGACTACATGAAAGTACAGCAAGCCACTGAGGAACTGAGCACAACTACCAAACTGAAGTGCCCGTTACAAGGATGGGCTCTAATTAATGTCACTTGCAAGTTAATTCATCAGGGAAAATGGGTGGAACAGAAGAGTATTGTCAAGTATGCTCAAGCTGCAGTTTGAATATCCATTAGCAATGTGAATAGAAGTCTGTGGTCAATGTCCTACAATTATGTTGAGTTTTTCCAGAAAAGCTAAGAGCAGAATAATTTTCCAAGAAGGCCGCTGTGCAGTAACTGCACATGCAATATGTACCGCCCCAAGTCATCATTCATAAAAGGACAAAGCTGACAAACTATGGCAAACTGACCAAAGGTGCTGCTCCTGCTTCTGACACCACATAATAGGCTGCAAAGTAAAATTCTATCATTCCCTACTGCCTCCTCCCCCAGAATACACTCAGTCTCAATTCTTGGTGAGGAAAAGGCCTCTGGTCTAACATTTGGTTAGAACTTCTCATTTGGAAACAGATGCTATTGCTAAATAGTTAATTTTTTTCATAGCCTTTGAGACTAGATCTAATAAAGAAGGGTGGTGCCTAAAGGAAGACTCTGGCACCTAAATTCCACTGCATTCAGCACCGAGTCCTGAGGATCTCAACCTCTGTTATACCTTACTTTTTGGTTTTTTACTCCCCCCTGCAAAACACTGTTGTACCCTTGTCTGTCAGACTGATCCTTGACAGGACCGAGCACCTTCCCTTAACCTTCCCTTCACCTACGGGGAGATTACTGCTGACACCCCCAAAGAGCACCAGCACTGCAGGGGTCCTTACAGTGCACACCTAGCACTCTCTTGAGGACCAGAGCCCATGTGAAATGCAACCAACAGTGGGTTTGGTTTTTTTGAAAGCAGAGGAGGTTGAAAGTGGCTGAGCCTATTTCCTATGTAAGGGTTAAGTGGCTGGAAACCTGTGGCAGGGTATCAGTTCCCTTCCTGACCTGCCTTCCAGAGTGTGCCAGAAGCTCAGACCAACAGCTAACAGTACAGTTAAAGATAAGTGATCAAAAACACCTAGACATTATGAGGAATTTCTTATTTATTTTCCTGGCTGTGCTTGGTCCCTCCTTGAGACACGTCACCATCTCCACTGGTTAATGACACAGCTCAGGTGTTTTTACGCGCAGTGGAGCTGCTGTGCCCATGGCTCTCGTGGACAACTACCTAAACTACCTAAATGTCCTAAACTACCCCTCAGGCTCAACCTCTGGGTGCATTTATTGGACTTAGTCTTACCTTACCTATATATAAAGCTACAACATTTGCAAGTTACCAAAACAGTCACTACAGGTTACAAGAACAAGGTAATGTCACTGCTTTTACGGTATCAAAGTCCTGATACGTGTTCCAGCTGAACTCTACACGCTGAATTTGTATTTACCACCCCACCCCCCACCCACGTTAGGCGTTGTGCGCCTCAGCAGACAGCTTCCCGAATACCTTGGGTGAACCTTGACGATCTCCTCCCAGAGCTGCAGAGAGGTGATCTGCCGTGGCACCGAGAGGCTCTCGCAGCGCAGCCCTGCCAGCTCCGCGCTCCTGGCGAAATACAGCACCGAGACCTGCTCGGGGAACAAACGCTGTCAGGGGAGCAAGGCCTACTGGGAAAAAAACCACCCTACTGCACATTAACTTCTCCGAAAATACCGAAACAACAACCGAAACCAAAACAGCGCCAAGAAAACCTTCCCCTGGCTTTTTTTTTAATGCCGGCAAGCTCTACCGCGTTCCTCCTGCCCCGGCTGTCAGAAGGAGTGCGGGGAAAGGGGGGCAGGGGTAAGGCAGCGCGGACCTCCGTCCCGCGCCCGCCGTCC
>NW_010520563.1:0-1121 GCF_000687285.1 Phaethon lepturus
AGGCACCTGGGGGAAGAGCTGCTACTTCTGCTGGTCTTTGAGCTTTGCCTGTCTAAGTCTTTTCAAGCTGGGTTGGCTTCACCTCATCTCACCTTGCCTCCCTGTGCACATTCCCAATTCAGCTGATGAGTTCTGCTGTGTTGGTCCTGAAAAATGAGTTTCTGTGCTCTGAACCATCATGGTGTGGGCTTTTCTGGGTTGCCCTTTTGTTGGTGGCTGCTTTTTTTTTTTTTTTTTTTTTGAAGAGTCTGCAAATAATAGTGGTTGGTGATATGTTGAGGTGTGAGCCATGAAAAAGGCTTGAGGACTTGCATGGCTTAGGAGCGATACATCATCCTGCAGCAGTAGCAGTAAATGTGCAGTGGTATTTAATGAACCAAAGCACCGTGTCATGTTTTGCCTCCAGGACACCACAAGTGAAGATTACATCAACAAGCTGGGCAACCTCCTGGGTGGTGGAGATGGCAGAGATCCTCCTGCCAGTGCAGGGAGGGGAGACAATGCCCTTGCTGGGGACCCGGCGGATGGGAACACCGTGGGCGAGGAGCTGGGCAAGCACGGTGGCCGAGACAAAGGAGGCAGAGTTGGGGAGGCCCAGCAGCTGAACTGGGTGGACCACGAGGATGCGAGTACCCGGGAGGGGAACAGCCTTGGTTTCCTGGTGAGTGAGCGGCGAGGGGCGTTTTTCTCTGCCAGGAAAGCGCACTTAGCACCAAATCTGGTGTCGGTCAGGGTAGCGCTTGGCCTGCGCGGTGAGCAGTGCTGGTAGCGCCTGTGACCTGCAAGCCTTTGCATTCAACTCTGTTTGTCACCACCGCAGGAGGAGGACGCACGTGATGCTGCTGATGGTGACAACGGAGAGCACCACGGCACTGGAGTCAACGGGCTTCCCCCCGGCGCCGGCGGGCTCCTGGACGAGGAGGATGACAGCGGGGACGACACCTTCGATGAGAACGGGGAAGAGGAGGGGGGCGAAGGTCCTACTTACGTGGCTGGTGCCGACAGGGCAGGCGAACACGGCCGTGACGCTGGCCGTGGGGATGCTGGGGCTGGCAGAGGGCACGGCGACAGCAGCAGCAGTAGCAGCAGCGAGAGCATCGGAGCGGATCACTGGCGGTACA
>NW_010520563.1:1405-2012 GCF_000687285.1 Phaethon lepturus
GAGGGCCCGCCCCCAGCCAGGGAGAAGAAAGCCCCCCCAGCCGCTCCGGGGAGGATGGGGATGGGGAAGACAGCCCTTCCAGGGAGGGTGAGGACAGCGAGTCCAGGGAGAGCGCCGCCGACCAGTCGGATGAAGAGCTGGGGGAGTCCCCGGAGGACATCTCCCGGGAGGTGGTGAGCACGTCGAGCAACAGCCGGTCCCAGGAAGGGCGGGAGGACCCAGAGTCTGAGGAGGACAGGCGTGCGCTGCCTCTGCCTGACAGCGAGTCCAGGGAAACGGAGGGCGACCGGAGCAAGTCCAGGGAAGATGACGGCGACCAGAGCCTGTCCACAGAGGACACTATGGAGGAGTCAAAGGAGGACGAGAATGACTCTGATCCTGATGGGGATGTGCCAAGCACATCAGCCGAGAGCCAGAGCACATCCCCGGAGGATGACGGCAGCCAAGAGGACAATGCAGGTGAGGACAGCAGGTCTACAGAGAGCAACAACAGCGAGTCCCAGGAGGAGGAGGAGGAGGATGACGATGAGGACAGCCACTCCCAGGAGGACGTCACCCGCGAATCCAGCAGCCGCGGGGATGACAGCTCACCGCAGAGCCTGGAGAG
>NW_010520563.1:2046-4097 GCF_000687285.1 Phaethon lepturus
CCGCAACAAGCCTGCTGTTGACTACGACGACAACGACTGCCAGGACGGGTACTGATGTGTGCCCCATAGCCTCATTGGTGCTGGGGGGTATAGGGAGGAGGAGGGGTTTAATTTATTTGCTATATAGCCTGGTTGACTTCTTCCTGAGACGATACTGTGGATAAAATGGAGGCGGGTTCTCCAGGGCTCGACCTGGCCACACTCAACGGGGCGCAAAGCGGGGGGTGATGCCAGACACGGGGAAGATGCCAAACCGCAGCGAGAAAAGCCATTTCCTACACCAAGCCGGCGAGCAGCCGAGAGCTGTGAGTGCCAGCAGGAGGGTGCTGCCTGCTTGCCACAGGGGCACAGCGGCGGCTCAGGACTCCGGCAGCCGCGCCTGGGCACGCTGGGCAGAGAGGTCCCTGCGCTCACCCCTGGTATTTACCTACCACTGACCTAAAAGTGTCTGCCCAGACTCCAACGGGAGCTTTGCATTAGCTCCACGTCCTGCACATAAGGAGGCAAAGCTACAGCTGGTGGGCACACGTGGTGCGTGGGGTCAGCAGCGTGTGAAGTACCACTTCAGGATGGGATGTATGTAATATTTTGTAAGAAATGTACAGAAAACATTCTATTGTATCCTTTTTGCACTTGTATTTCAAAGCTGAAACGTACCCTGTTGGTTTCTTTAACTGCCATTAAAAACATTCAACTCCACAGTGGTGCAGTTTGAGGTGTTCCTCTTCCTCTCTCCCGGGGGAGTCGGGTGCTGCGATTTGGGGTCGGACTGAAGCGAGCGGGGGGCAAAGGGCAGGCTGTTTGCATGGGGAGCCGCAGCATCCTGGGGTGAGGGGGAAAGCAGAGGTTGAAGGGTGTTCCTACCCCCCCATTTCCAGGCACCCCAAGGGTCATCCCAGCAGCGGGGTGGAAAAGCTGGCTAGTGACCCCAGCAAGCTGGGCCTGGGGCTTTGCTGTATTATGGCCATCGCCTGCTGCAATGGGAGCAAGAGCTGTTCCTGAGGCGCTGGGAAGGAGATGGCCCAGGGCACGGGGGCTCTCCTGGACCGCTGGCTCCGGGTGCCCAGGGGGGCCCCGGGCGCCAGGTCCCCTGCAGCAGCGATGTGGGTGCTCATGGGCTGGCAGATCATGGGTAAAGCCTCTTTTACTCAGCATGCCTTTTTTTTTTTTTTTTTTTCCTCCTACCGGCAAGCAAGTAAACACCACATTGTTTGTTTAAAATCCCTTCCAGGCCCTTCTTACTTGTTCAGGTGTGTGTGACGAGCTGTACAACATGGGTATCAATGCTGATGAGGGAAGCCGCTGTAGTAGCCGGAACTGCGCGTAGCGGCACAGTTTTGCAGGATGAAGTTGTGGGTCTGCAGGGGACAGTCTCCAAGGGCTCGGCGTGAGCGGCTGCATGCCTTTCAGCTGCCTTGGGTCAGCAGTATTTCTGCAAAAATTCAAGAACCGGTGAAGAAATTAAATAATTTTTTACTACTTATAGCAGAACTGCACTTAATTTGTAGGCTCGTTCCACCACTACAAAAGCTGGGAGCTGAACAGCTCCTGGTTTTAGTGGACTTTATGTTTTAATTTCCACCCTGTGTAAGTTTTTTCTAATTCTGTGTAACATCAGCTCTGAAATGTCCAGCTTACCCATGCTGCTGCCCTGGGAACGAGCCTCTTTCCTGACCCTGCTTCCTCCGCCCCACTGATCCTCACTTCACGGTAGATACCTTGGCTATGACTTGCCCCTTATTTTTTGGACCCCTTGCATGAGCTGCCTGAGTAGTTGGGGATACTGTGACGGTGACAATGCCTGTCAGGCTCGTGGGTACCAAAATGCTGGTGCACAGCCCCATTGCTGGGGTGAAAGACAGGAAGCACGGGTTTGGCTGCAGCCCAGAGGTGCAAGAAGGTCTGGGTGACAGCTGTTGCTTTGGTTTAAAATGGTGGTAACGATGTGTTTTCTGCTCCTCTGCGCGGCGGCGCAGGGCTGGGCGCTGCTGTGAACTCTCCCGTGTGGAGCGAGCGCTGCTGCTGCGCCGGCGGCCGGGACGTTCTGGGCA
>NW_010520564.1:0-26991 GCF_000687285.1 Phaethon lepturus
CTCGCTCGCTGTGTTCGCTGCAGGGTCGGCGCTCGACGGAGCGGCCCAGGGCGGGGCGACGTGAAAGCGTTTCCTCCGGCTGAGGTTGACCTGGCCACTCTGGCTGCCCCCAGCGGTGACAGCGCCTGTGTCAGCCTGCACAGGTGCCAGTACGGGGGGTTCACAGTGGCAGAGCCCCTCATGCCAGTGACCCACGGGCATGCTGGCACGAGCCAGCACCTCGCTGCCAGGAGCGATCCCACCGGTCCCTGCTGCGTATTCCCTGCTCCTCGCTTTTGCTGGCACCAGCTTTCGTGAGGCCACAGAGTGAACCTGAGCAGCAACTCAACGGGCTGAAATGAGCTGGCTTGTTTTGCCAGGTTAGGCTTAATCTGGATCACATCCACATCACCTCACAAATGTTAGTGCTGGTACACGGGAGGCTGGTGCAGATGTGAGCGAGAGCAGCTGGGGAAGCGAGCGAGGCTGCTCTTTCCAGCAGCAGTGCTGGCTTAAAGGGCTTGGGGAACTATAATATTCTACCCCTCTCTTTCCCAGCATATTTACTGGGATGTCAGCCTCTCAAGAGGGCAGTAGCAGCTGCTTTAATAGCCCTGAAACTCCACGGTAGTCCTTAGAAATCTTTCATATATTCTTAAATGTCAGGCCTCTGGGGGCCAGTGCTTGGACTCCCTTTCCACAGACATCCCAGATCTTTTCCGAGATGTCCTGACTCACCACAGCTATCTGCTGAAATAGGTTTAACTGTATCTGACAACGTGTTTAGTGAACGAGTTGTTCTGACCTGGGGCTGGATGTTGAACAACGCGGGGATCTGCAGTTCTGTCAGGAACAGGCTACATTTCATTTCGTTCTCGTGCCTGCAGCTAGTTCTAGGGAGGAGGGTTAAAGCTAGCTCTGCTTCTATTTGCTTAGCTGTCCCCCGCGTATGAGACTCAAAGCAATATTATATACCATTCTTGACAGCAAATGTTTTGTGAGAGGGCTATGGAGGAGGATGATTACACTTTTCCGAAGCCTCCTCTTCGCCATTAATGAGTTAGAGCCATTAAAAGTGATGAAGCTCAAGAACCCCTACAGCGTATGTAGCTGTACAGAGAAAAGTCTTCTCTCAGTAGCGGAGGAGTCTCACAGTGGTGTAGTAGTCTGTCCACCATAGCGGACACTTTCTAACTCACAAGCTGCGTGTCTGATAAATAGTCTGAGTAAGCCAGTTCCTGACACTCACTGGTGTGTGTTAGTCTTACCTAATGATGCACAGGAGGATTTTGACACATTTCAGTTGGAGGAAATTACTGTCTTAGGCGAGTCCTCTGCCTGTCAGTGTTATGTCATTCTCCAGGTAAGCCCTCTTCCTGTCAGCCTAGCTGAACACAGCTACCTCAGACGCACAGAACAGCACGTCAGACTGCCTCCGAGGGGGACATGCAGACAGAGGACTTGGAGGTGGATCTGAATTTCACGTTCAACTCCAAGGATATTTCCTCAGTCAGAGCACTGGCGATTTACTCCCGTTTATGTATGCAACCCTTGCTGTCCTCAAGTTCCTACCGTTCAGCTCCGCTCACTGGGCAGCTCCACGACTGCCTGAGTCATACCTCAGTCATAATGAACCTTCCACGTGGAACTGCTCCTGGGAGAACATTTTAACCAGCAACAACAAGAATTCCCAGCGACAGGGCAGCCAACTTCCTGTCTAGCTGCTGGTATTCTTTCATCCTAGGCCATTAACAATGGCAGAGAAACTTGCTTTCATGAATGTGCTAGAACATGCTGGGGAACATTAACGGCCTCAAGTGTGTTTGCAACCAGGTGACTGAACAGGAAAGAAGAATCAGAGAGGATATGAGAGGATTTAATTTATACAATGAATTATAAAATAAGTTGCACGTTATTTATAATAATTCATTAATAGGATTATATTTAATGGGCCTCCCACTTTGGCCTCAATCCTGCCTTCTCTCTTACTTGCAGGCCTCGTGGCTGGCTTCGAGTTTGCCGTTCCAAGTGTCTGGAGGGAGCAGCTTTTAGAGGGAGGAGATAAGAGACAGGAGGTAATCATGGGCTGAGGGAAAGTAGTCCAGAGGAGTTTAAGTGAAGGAGAAATGGAAAACAGAGGGACAGAGAAAATTCCTTCCCCAAATGTACTAAAACATGCTGGAGGACGGCAGTGGTGGGACTGGATGTACGTGTGCGTGGAGAATGAGAGAGGATACTGCTCCGGCACCAGTGCGTGGAGACAGCAGAGCACAGACTCGGAGTTTGGGGAGGGCAGAGTCATAGAAGGGAGAGAGTGAGGAATCGCAGAATCCTCCAAATAGGTGATGTTTGCCATTTTTTTAAGTGTGACCAAGAAGGGATATGGGACAGCTGTGTGCTAAAGGCAAAGCAGCAGTGTGCAGAAAGCAACCAAAAGCTGGGTGAAAAGATAATCTGTGTATCTATAATCTACCCACAAAGTCCTCTTTTTAGGACGCTGGTGGTGGAGGAAAAGCCTGATGACAGGAGGAATGGTTGCTTCTGGTGACTGGGGCCACGCTGTGCAATCCTACACGCTGCGTCTGTACAAATGGGTGAAGTGATGGTCCACTCACGTCAGGACGGTGCGAGATGCCTCCCTTTGCTCCTGCATGTCTGGTTAGATGGGACTGGTGGATGAAGCAAGGATAGAGTTTGACAATACAACTAAGCAGATAAAATTACTAATTGCTGAAAGGAGAGGTCCTGCCCCCGGCTGTAGTAACACTGGCATTCATCTAATGAATGCCGACCCAATGAGCTGGTTGAAGGAGCCAGACCAGCAGAAAATTGTCTTCCTGTTGTGTTTAGTAGGATTAATTTTCTGTGAGCTTAGCTACCTGAACCAGCTCTCCTCAGGATCAGAGGAATGCCAGGAATGTGTATGTGGGGACAGGATGGGGAGAGCAGTCCAGCTGTTTTGGCAGCAGCCAGCTCTTCAGTCAGCTTCGCCGTGTTGTCAGACTGCATCACGCTGCCATCCTGGCTGCAGCCGCCGTCAGCAGCAGTGCTGTGCTGGGGGTGCTGGTAGCCATTTCTTTCCTGCAGGTAACAGAAGGGGGTGAGGGGAGAAGTCGTAACAATCACCCTGCCCCCTTGTCCCCATTTGCCCAGGTGGCCGGTTTGAGACACCAGGGTACTTGGCCTGCTCTTGATGAGCTCCTGTCCTGGCATTTCACAGCAGAATCCAGGCAAGCCCAGGATGCCTTCCCAGATATTTTGGGATCATTCTAGCCTGGATGTGGAGAATGTCTAACGCTTTCCTGAAGCTATGCGAGAACAGACACTGCATTGGGGCCTACTTTGGGTTCAGTTTAGGTTTAACTTTGGCTCTGCAGAGTGTAAGGTTTTCTAGAGCCCACTGGGTCTAAGTTAAGGCTGTTGTGGTCATTGACACGGCTTCATTTTGACAAGTCAACTACTGTGCAGAACAGGAAGGGGGATATAATTCTAGCCTGTTAGTTAAAGCCTCAGTGCAGCAAGCATCCGAACACAAAGGATGAATGTGAAGTTCATCCAGACTTGAAAAAACTCATGGAGGAAAAATTTCACATCCACCTGTTATCCAGATATGTGAAGGCAGGATAAAGGTCCAAATCCCCTCATTACTGAGAATGGAGACAACAAGGGACTGTGATTTTTTTAGCCCAAATTTTTTTAGGAGGGAGCTGGCAGTGAAGGGCTAGGCTTAAAATCACATAGGTCTTTTTTCAGTGTTAAAATACTACACTAAAATCAAGTGGATTGACAAAACTGAGCCCTTCAAAACAGCTGACAGATCCAAGCTGTGCCTAATATTTCTTTTTAACAATTTTGATTCAGTTTAGCACGTGTAAGACAGCATAGGAATTTTGTTCTTAATGATATTTTGACCCAGTCTCAGGTGGCCTTCTACCGACTTAACTGTTTTTCAGGACCACAGCCCCATTTAATTACAGGCAGCCTATTTGCAGAGTATGTGAGGAAAGAAGGGTTGCAACAGAAGTGTTGAGTGTTATAAACTGGGAGACTGGGACACCTGATAATGAAGTATTTATCAGAACAGAAAATGACTTTCTGATTCAGTGACCTGCTAATTAGTGATATAGAGTGCCACAAGAAAGACTGGAAGAGAGGCGGAGGTCTCTCTAGCATAATAGCGATGACCACGCTCAGTGTGAAAAACTCAGATTAAAATCCCTTAATCTTAATCAAGACAAAGCTTGAGGATTGATAGTATTGCACGGAAGTACCCTAGCCTAGGTCACCGGCTGGTCTCTGTGGGGAGAGGGGGACGAAGGCTCTGTATTTTGCCCAACAATTCCATGCTGGTCTCAGAATGCCACTGTGTCAAAACTGGGTGTTCATCTACTCCCAAAACTTCAGTTTTGAGAAACTGTCATTTTTAGATAAAGAAGTGTTGTCAAAATGTTCCAGGCTGGCTATGATGCTTAGATAATTAGCTAGTTTTAAAATATTTGCCTTCCCTTGGGTGTTCTAGGCTATGGTAAAGACTGAGACTTTGATTCTGTGTTGTTATATTATTCCTTGGTTGCCATAATTAATTACGGGCATTTGCAAATCCTGTAAGTATGTAGCTAAAAAGATCATCTAGACCATCCTCTATTTCCAGTACTAAATGTAGTTAGACCTTTCTGGTGCATGTTTCTCTGACCTGCACCTAAAAATTTCAGTAAGGGGATTCCCAATTTCCATATGAAGCTCATTCCAATCTTTCACTGTGAAAATTCTCTCATACTTAACGTAAAGATGCTCAGTGTGAGCCTCATTCTTCTCCCTTTGATGTCAAGTTCCTAAAGGTATTAGGTAAGAGCAGAGTTTGGCTAATACTTTAAGAAATCAACCTCAGGCTATTTGCTCTGAGAAGCATTGTAGCGACTTGGAGAAACTCTTGGTCGGCTGTTCTGGAGATGAGGTTTCATATCACAGTTCTGCAAGTTTTTTCTTATATAACCTTTATCATATTACTTGGTTTTTTCACCCTGTTAATGGGTATACGCGTATTGTATATACACGCAATAAAAGAGAATGAAAGAGTTTCGATTTTTTTTTTTAAGTAGCTTCTTGTAGTCCCATCAGAAATGAGAAGCACAAATGGGCATGTGGAGGCTATATTTTCAAAAATACAAGACATACACAGTATGGTGAGCCAGCAGTCCAGGTCCTGTGTGGCCTCTGCTTATCTCTGCCTTGAGGAATGCTTATGTCTTTCAGAGTGAGCAATACAGTACTGAAAAGACAAAGGGGCTGCACCCAAGAATTGAGCACAGGGAGAACTGCGTTATTGGCCGAGCTGGAATCTCCAAGTTAAATCTTTCCTGAATTTTCCGCTTTTTGGACTTTAGAGACAGGCACCTCTATGACCTCTTCTGGTATTTTTTACTTGCCACACTTCCTCCTCTCCAGCAGTGATGATGTTCTATGCAGACCACTCTGCAGTCAGACTTTCCTGTGTAACTCACCAGGAAACAGATTTTCTCTGTGTTTTTTTAATCTCTGTATTTCTGTCCACTTTCAAAAGACTCTCCATACACTGCACAGAGGTCCTTGGGCTATTGTGGTCCTGAGACTACATATGCATTTAACCTCTCACAAGCTGGTTCGGTGGTCATTACTACAATTTTGTTTCTTTTTTTACTTAATTAACAAGGAACGACAAATAACTTTTAAACAAAGGCATTTAAAGATATTTGATGTTCCTGTCCTCCTAAGTTTCTATCAGTACATAATTTTGTTTCAAATGTTATCATAGAATGTGCTTTTTCTGTTTTCACACAGAAAAACAGACTGATCATTTTTATGTAGGCCTGTGTTTTAGATGTTAAAACGAAACCACGCAGGTTAATGAACCATTTTGAAATATTCTAAGTATATAAAGTCCCATAACAACTTTTTGTATTTTTCTCTTCTCAGTCACATGAAGACTCAAAATCAACTTCATAAGCCAACTGTTAGCCCAACGTGTGCTGGGGAGAGCGCTATCCTTCTGAAAAACAAACATGCTTTAGACTAGGGCAAAAGTACAGACCTTTCGACTTCAGTCTTTCCGCTGCTCAGAATTCCTGTCTAAGTGCAGATTTAAAGTTATATTCATTTTCCTCCTTAACTACCTGCTCCTGCTTCTGCAGAATAAAAGTCAACAGAAATCTCATGATCTAGTGGGGAAACAGGATCTCTCTGCGTTCCCTGGGACAAGCAGGACTGGGGCACTCCTGATAACAAGAGGGAAAATCGTCCGTATGGGTATTCCAGGATGCTCTGCAGATCATGACAGAGAGAAGCCCAACTGCAAAAACTCAGTTCAGGTCCAGCAGGTCTTATTAACTCTGGTTCAGTGCCAATGCTGCAGGACTGCCAGCTGGCGCCCGCAGCTAGTGGAGCGTCTTTGCAGTGTACTTCCCCGGCGCTCAGGTTCTGAAAGGGCCTTGTATGCACCAACGGGGCCAGCACGGGTCTGGCACCACATCCTGTCCAATGCACCCTTTTAGGACTTGAAGCGTAGATAACAGGCCCTTGGAGCCCTGGCACATATGGATTGACTTCTTCCAGAGCTGACTTGGATGTGTCTGCACTGCTCTTACCAGAACTCCGAGTTCCAGAAATGCAGAGAAGGGCCGTCTGACTGCACGGGGAAACCCAGGTTCCGCTGGATTTCTGGCTCTGGCTGCGTGCTGAAGTAAAAATGGCATTTCTAAGGTTGAACCGGTAGTTTATAACAAATTCGTCACACTTTCGTAAAATTTTTCTCCTTTGCACACAGAGTAAATCTGGACACTTTGAGACCAAGTCCACCCTTAGGATGACATTACAAGCTGAAAAAGGACTTTTAATAGAAGCTAATTATATTTTTAGCAACTTAAAGATGCTTAGTTCTGTCCATAAGACTGAGTGCTCAGTTTGAAATGTCAGTGTGGTGTGCATACATTTGCTAGTGCTGTTTCCCAGGCTAAATGCTATTTAAAAATATGAAAATAAGAGATTTTTTCAATAAAAGTACAATCCTTACAGGGCATTATGGACCTTGAAAGGCTTGGCAAGTATGGAGATCAATTCCCTGATCTGGAATTCCTGGGCTGGGTGTGCAGGAGGGAGTTATGAGAGTTCCTTGCTCTGGTCTCCAGGAGGGAGTTACCTCTCTCTTGCACCAGTGCTGCAGGAGGAAAAGCAGACACGAAGCAGAACAGGCTCCTCAGTGCTGCACCTCACTGAGTTAGGTGAAGCCTAGCAAGCAAAACCTGAACTCCACGCCTGAACTGTTCAGGGGAAGCAGAAATAGGACCTGATTACTTTTTCTGAGCTTCTATATCCTAATGGCTGCTGCTACTGTTAAATGTGATAAACTCCTGTTTGTTCACTTTAGCTCGCCGTCGGTACTCCCTGTTTGCTGGGGCAAGCCCAGGACGTTTCCCTCCCCACCTGTCAAACCTGGAGTGTGCTTTGGCATCCTGCCATTGCAGAGCCTCAACGACTTGAGCAGACCGCTTCAGAAACAAGACAGCCCAGTACTTACGCTGCCTCTGCTTCATGAGCTTGTCTTCCCATCTGTATGCTTTCTGAAGAAGAAAGTGTTTGCTGGTCAGAGAGGTTTTCCACTTGCGCCTCCTTCAGCTTTCCATTACCGCTAAGAGGTTATATGGGGTGCAGCGCTATACACTGTACTGTACTATATGCAGAGGTGTTCAGACTTAATTTATTCCCTTCTCCTGGATAAAGATTATTGCAGCTGTGTGTTTTGGAAAACTATCAATGAAGGGAGTTCAGCTCATACAACACACTTTCAATAGGGTACTGTACTCTATATTTCCAGGTTCTGCTTTAATTACACTTGCATATTACCTTGGAGGAAGCTGAAATCTGGAAAATGTTTTCTCATATACCATGTCTTAAACCTTCCTGACCTTCTGTTTTATACCAAGTACATTTATGTTTGTGATGAAAACCAACCAATATGGGGCAAGGTTTGGCTATCCGGGATAATCTATCAGAGGCACGTTGTCAGTCCCTCCTAGCAAAGACTGAGCAATGTTCGCTAAGAAATATCCCCATCGTCCCGCACCTCACCATCTTCCAGCAGTCATTCCCTCTTCCCTCCCTTCACATGGCTCCCAACAAGAGCCGCAGGAGGTGGCCACATGCTGTCAGTTGGGCAGAATAGTGGCCCTCTCCTGTGGCAGTGAGAGGCTCCTGCTGCTCTGAAGAATCCTCGAGGGACTGAGCGACAGGATGGGATCATGCGGTGTCAACATATTGCCCATATCCCAAAAAAACAAGCAGAAGGCCCGGCCTCGTTTAGAGGGGCTGTGTCCAGCAGTGTACTCCCACAGCTCCTCAGAGGCTGGCGAGCAGGAGCAGCACCGGTGTCCTCGGCGTGCCTCACACCGGGCCAGGGAGGTGAGCACTGCTGTTCAGCTTCCGTGCTGTCTGCACTGGAGACCACAGGAAAAAAACAGCCTGATGTCCAGAATTAAAACCTCCTCAAGACAGCAGGGAGAGCAGGGCACCAGTGAGAACTTTCGCATGCCACATGCCCTGTGGCCAGGAGTAAGGGGTTAGAAGGAGTAAGGGGTTAGAAGCAGGTTACAGAGGTGCCCCATGGACTCGCAGCAAGAGGTGCAAACCTCCTTCAGCGATCAGAAAGCGTGTGCTGCTCAGGGCTGACAGCAGAACAAAAACTGTATGAATCAGGTATCTGCTCCGGAGCAGCTTTCAAGTAACCTTTAAATCTGTGCCAAAGAGAGCACATCTTCATCTTCACGTCCTCGGGATGCCTGGAGAATGTCCTGAGAGAAAGGGTTTTAGCGAATATGTGTCAGCAGCAGAGAGTCTGTCCAACCCTCTGCCCACCTCTTGAAGCCCAGCACTTCAACATTCAAGAAGTACAGATTGCTGTCAGCATCTTTCTTCTATTACTTCTTGAAGACCTCAGTCCTCCCGGAAGCACAGGAAGGCAGTGAGCCCGCCAGCCTGGGCCACAGCTCTTGCTCCTGAGGCTAGCGCTGACGGGGCTAGTGAGCTTGCGTCTTTACTTGTCTCGATGCCTCACCCTAAAAAGCAAAGTAATTTTTACTTCATAATGAGTAACAGGAATGATATAAATCTTGTCAAGCAGGAACTTTTAGTGGGACTAAGCTGCTTTTTCACTCAGCTGTAAACAAGAATTTTCAACTATGAGGCAAGAACTTATAAAATGGAAAGTTTTTCATTAGAAAGCAGTGATTACGGAAAAGCAGTGTTGGTCATAATAGAAGGCTGAGTTTGAAGTCTGAATGTGATGCTGTAGTTGAGAGGGAAAGCTGAACCCTGGACTATAATGAAGGTCAAAATCCAGTAAAAGTACAGAGATGGTAGTTTCTCTGTGGCATTGATGAGACTGTTACTGCAACATTAAATGAGTCCTGGTGTTCACACTACATTAAGTATTCGGAGAAGTGAGAGTCTAAAGAAAAAAACACAAGATGAAGAAAAAGATCTGGCAAGGAAGGTGCACAGCAAAAGCATAAACAAGTTGATCTACCTCTTCCATAGAAAATGAAAGAAAAAAATTCATCACAGTAAGCATAGGTGAACAATGCCCATGGGAGTAAGCTTTTTCATGTAGCAGACAAAGAAGCCAATTCACTGGTTCAAAGTGGAAACTTGACAGTAGGTAGAAATAGCTGCTTATTAAAAAATGAGGTGCTAATATTCACAGAATTAGCTTAGAGCTGAATGTGGTGAGCTTTTTAAAACTTTCGGTCTTTAAATCAATCCTGGATCTCTCTTTCCAAATACATAATAACCAGCTATTACATAGCGTCATTTAATTCCAAGGCACTTTAAAAATAGGCTTCCTTTTAAAAAAAAAAATGGTGGGAAAAGAGAGACCACATCAGAAAGCCATGCTTCTCTAACAGGACAGTGGCCAAAGCCCTGTTAAGTCCTACTCAACAGATTAAGCCAGGAGGTCCCACTGTACTAGTTCACTGCAAGTTTTGGGCTTCATACAGAACATAAGAATGGTTTTGCCAAATCAGACCATGAATCCATCTAGCCCATCTCCTGTAGGCAACAGCAGATCCCTAAAAAGAAAATAAGGACAGGACAAATGTGCAACATGGTTTTCCTGGCACGGCTTCTCAGCTTCCAGCAACCAGTGGCTCAGAAAGTCTCATAGACTCATGTTCAGTGGATTTTCATGGATTTTTGTTCCATGAACCTATTCAGTTTTTTAAACGTGTAGACTTTTAGCATCCAAAAAAGACTTTTAGCTGGGCTGCATTGTAGGAATCAGTATCTTTCTGCTTGTTTCAAACCTGTCCTGGATGGGTTCCATTTGGTGCATTGTGGTTCTTGTTTGGCAGAAAACTTGCTGCCAGTTCACATTCTTAGCCCTCATCACTTTTCCTTCTTGCCCCAGTCTCCTCTCACTGAAGTGCTCCAGCCAATCTAATTACTCCTCTCACAGAAGCTGTTTCGTACTTCCAGTCATTCTTACTGCCCTTCTCCAGCTCTGCTGTATCACAAAGTGTTCAAGAGTCATGTAAATCCCTGGAGTACCTGCATATCGTTTTCTCATTTGCTCTCTATTTCTCTCCCAGTCATTCCTAAAGTTGTGTTTGCTGCCTTGAATGCTGTAAAAACTGAGCTGATGTTTCAGGGACTCGAGGTAAAATTTTTTACCTAGGGTAAGCAGGGCTCATCAGGCTAAATGATCTTAATTGTTTTTCTTGCCCTTATCGCCTATGAATTAAACTACCATCCTTCAATCACATTATAAGAGTCAGTCAGTATCACCAGTCCCAGAATTTGCTTATAATTGCCAGGTCAGCGCAGTGACCCTTTATAGTACTGAATTAAATTCCTTTTCTCCTGAGTCTCCCAAACCTCTGGAATTTCTCCAGAATTCCAAGATTTATTAAAAATCAGAAGGCTTATTGGTGAAGGTTAAATGTTTTAAAACTCTGACAACACCAGCACAAGCTCTTCATCACTTTCTTATCTTACTGGCATGGGGAGTATTTCATTACTGTTGCAAGAAGTGAATTATTTCATGGCTTTTTCTCTTACCAAAAACATTATAAAGTTTTGGGAGAAAGGTAGCTCTGTTGTGTTTATACTTTGAGATAAACAGCAGGTCATTTTTCTTAAAACTCCAAAGAATCAATCTTTTTGTAAAGTTTCTATGCCTCAGAAAGATTCCAGCTTATGTTTTCTGGAACTTATTGATGAAATATTATTCACACAACATTATTCTATAGGAAAAAAAAATGAAGTCATCAATAAACTTGTCCCATTTCTGTAATATTTCTGCATACATCTGAGATTCATCTTCCATCACTGAGTGACACCAAGAGGGTTTAAATTCCAGCATAGATGCTATGAAGTGAAGTTGTGTGGACTGTAGGCAATAGATGTTCAAACATCTCAGCCTTGACCAAGCCTGGGCACCGGGCTATAGCTCAGGGATCTGTAAAAAACTATGACTTATACTGGAGTAGCTATTTGGGTGCGTGCCCGGAGCCTGAGTACCAGCTATGCTGCTGCCAGTCACTCAAGTCCGTCCTTTCTCTCCTCTCTCCCTCCTCACACATGGTATTTCTTGCCTGTAGGACTCATCCAGCAGCTGTTCTCACAATGTACCTAAAATATCAGCCTGTTTTCCCGGTCCTTACCCAGCAGTAAAAGGAATGAGTTGAATGTGGAAGCATTTAGCACAAGTCCTTCCTTTGTGTGACCTATATCAGAAATCTAGGTCAGATCACCTGTTCCCCAAAGGGTGGACTCCCTGCAGGGTGCACTGGGGTAGATGTCTATCTTCGCCCTCCTTTGCAAGCTGTCCGGATTCATATTGTAGGGTGCAGGAAGGAACGTAACTTTCCCAAGCAGCAGTCGGAATGCAGCTGCATGGTGGGAGACAGGGAGAGTTCCCCCCTCCTGGTGCCTCCAGACAGACAGAAGTGCAGCAGGGAGAAAGAGCTGGACTCAAGCCCTCCACACCCTGGGCAAGTAAGAAAAAAAATAAAACCAGGGACTATTATGTTTAACAGGAGCCTCTCCACTGTTTTGTTTTGTTTTGTTTTGTTTTGTTTTGTTTTGTTACTGTTTGACAGTAAGGCTCTCTCCTGCCTGCAGCCGAGTCCCAAAGGGACAGACAGACCCAATCTGCAGGTACCTCTCCCCAGAGAGGAGACTCATTTGGGGCACCATGCCTGGTGTCAGCACACAGACACTTCAGCTCGCTCTCCCAGGGCCTGGCTCTTCCTTCTGACTGTCTGGGAAGCCACTTCAGTGCACTGAATCAGCCTGCTGGAGCGAAAAGCACCAGAATGCCAAAGCTAGGCACGCAAAGTAACTGTCCAGAGCTGCATGATCAGACTTTTATCCTCAGGTTGCACATGGCTTGGAGAAGACAAAGTGTTCTTCTGCCTATAGCGCAGCAGTGAAATTTGTGATCCGTCTGAAAATCTTGTAAATGAAAGTGCCTCATCATCCAGACTCGGGTTTTGTAGCTCTTTTGCTTTGGACCTCCCACAAGAGCACACATGGCCACAGTCAGTATTGTGCTAAAGCTACTGCTGTTTCTGGCTGTTCAATGCCACTGTCAGAAGCCATTCACCTTTGCTGGGCTTCATCAGCCTGCTCTTGCTCTAAGCCTTCAGCAGCCTCTGGGCCAGAGGTCTGAGTAAAGCCCTGAAAGCCACTAGTGTGAGAAGGACAAGCAAGTGGAAAGAAAGGATAATTATTCACACCAAGTCCTCAGAAAAAGGTTATTTTTCCTGGTAGGTGTGTAGACAAGTCTATTCCTACCAGCAGCACAGCCAGCACTGTTCCATTGCTCTGCAGAGGGATCTGGCCAGGCTGGATCGATGGGCCAAGGTCAGCTGTATGAGATTTAATAAGGCCAAGTGCCAGGTCCTGCACTTGGGTCACAACAACCCCATGCAACGCTCCAGGCTTGGGGAGGAGTGGCTGGAGAGCTGCCTGGTAGAAAAGCACCCTGGGGGTTCTGATCGACAGCTGGCTGAACATGAGCCAGCAGTGTGCCCAGGTGGCCAAGGTGGCCAACAGCATCCTGGCCTGTATCAGCAATAGTGTGGCCAGCAGGACCTGGGAGGTGATCGTGCCCCTGTACTCACCACTGGTGAGGCCGCATCTCAAATACTGTGTTTTTGGGCCCCTCACTACAAGAAGGCCATTGAGCTGCTGGATGGGGGCAACAAAGCTGGTGAGGGGTCTGGAGCATAAGTCTTATGAGGAGCGGCTGAAGGAACTGGGGTTGTTCAGTCTGGAGAAGAGGTGGCTGAGGGGAGAACTTATCACGCTCTGCAACTACCTGAAAGGGGGTTGTGGCAACGAGGGCGCTGGTCTCTTCTCCCAAGTAACCAGCAACAGGACGAGAGGAAATGGCCTCAAGTTGCACCAGGGGAGGTTTAGTTGGGCTATTAGGAAAAATTTCTTTACTGCGAGAGTGGTCAAACATTGGAACAGGCTGCCCAGGGAGGTGGTGGAGTCACCATCACTGGAAGTGTTCAAAAAACATGTGGACGTGGCACTTTGGGACATGGTTTAGTGGGCATGGTGGTATTGGGTTGATGGTTGGACTTGATGATCTTAAAAGGTCTTTCCCAACCTTAATGATTCTGTGATTTGGGTGTACATTCACTCTACAGTTACTCCTGTATTCAGCCCATCTTATGATTCACTCTTTCACCCACTTTCACCCAGTCCTCAGCCCCTGTGTCCTCCATTGCTGTGGGACTGCCTATGTGCCTCTGCCCGAAAGTCGCTCCTTCTCAAGTCTTTTCTCCCAACTCACATTCCCTCCGGTGCTTCTTTACAGCTCCTCCTCCTGTGGCATGTGCTTTTCCCCGTGCTACCATTAGCCTTTTATCCTCTCTAGCTGGGTTCCTGTAATCTGATCACTAACCGTATGAGTTAATGACTTCTTTGCCATCTAAAGTTTATGAGTCTTATTGCACCTTTGCAGAAAAGAGCTCCCGTGAAGATATACAGCCCCTTCTCTAAGCCCATGGAGGACCCCAGTTGTGTTTCTCTTTCAACATTTATGGAGAAAGATTAATGTTTTGAAGCCATTTGCATAAGCAAAATTAAATGTGTCTGGTTTTATCAATAAAAGGCTTATTTCTGACTCTATGCTGTGATAAATGACATCTTGTAAAAAACAGGCAGAGAGTAACTGAACATACAGAAGAAATACCCTCAATTTAACGGCATTTCTCTGGCAGTACAATGGGCAGAGTCTACTCATCCTGGATTCCTGGATGGCAAAACCTGGCACAAGATATTACAGCAAAGAAACTCTTAAGAGAAAAAACAGTGAAAAGAGCATTTTCTGTCTCCTAGCAGAGGGTCAGCCAATTAATCACTATTATTATTAACAGAGTAAATTTTTCTTGACAGCTGTGCCCTCCAAAATGACATCAGGGAGAACTGAATCCATTCGCATTACTTCAGCTAGCCAAGTCACTGCAGAAAGTTGAAACTAGTTCTGAAAAAACCAAAAAAAACCCCGCAGCAAAATAGGGATATCGGTGAACTTGGAATGACAGAATAAACCAGGCTATTCTGAGCACCCAGCAAAGTGTATTTACTGCACCGTATTTACTGTTTTTCAAAAAATTATTAAGATTTCCTTGTTTATTAAATTTGTTGAGAAGCAATGAAATCTTATGCAATTTTATTTTTAAATATCATTTTACTACCCAACAGCAACAGTAAATTCATAAAATAACACGTGGTCGACCAGGACTATGGAATAAAAAAAATTGTTTGCTTTGTACATTCTTATTAGTCTTGGCTAAGATGTTATAAAAGCAGTATCTTTTAACACCTTTTATTATACAAGGGTCAAGGGGTTTTTATGTTTCTTAAAGAAAGCTTCAAATAGCCCACATAGCGGGTTACTGCATCTTTCATATGGCTGCTGTATAAACAAGAACATTTTACACAGGAAATGACATAACCATGTAAAAGTGTACATGGAGTTTAGGCACATATTCAAACACTAATGGGAATGCATTGTTTTAAATGGCATACTTTTATGTTTACCTATTGAGCTTAGTACCCATATTTTAGCCAAATACAACAAAAATTATCCACACATACCTGTCTTATAGTGTACTGTTTATTTGAAATTTGGACCTTCACAAAGACTCTCATGGGACAGATAATGACCCTAAAAAGTGAATACAAATGAGGCATTCTCAGCGAGAGAGTGAAACCTGCCATCATAAAGGTGGAAAGCTGAACTTTTAACCTGTATTGCTTTACAGCTCAGGTTTCTGTGTGTTTCTACCGTCCAGTTGCTAACACCAATTCACCCATGGGAAGAAAGCCATAACAATAATTTAGGGTGTCTATCTTTGCACATTATATAATGACCAGGCTAAAGAAAGTAGTGCCAAACTTCTGCAATTTCAAGGTCTTCTGTTTCTTTCCAGTTTCTTTGCTGGGGGTCAGCCCCAGACTGTGCCCTATCCCTAAACCTCTGTTTTCAGAGAGGAATGAAGGTTGAGTGACGTCCACCCAGGTTGTGCTTTTGTGCTTGTCCATGATAATGAATGTTTGTAATGGCCACCATTCACGTATCTTGGGAAGTTTCGATACGTGTTTCTGTTCTCACACCAGATAACCAAAACTGCATGTTTCCAGGTAAAGTCTTCACGAGATTTGCAACGGTTTGTGAGTAGAAATTGAACAGACATGTGGAATTCAGAAAAAAATGACAGCTCACTGTGGCAGCATCATTTTGTTGCTATTGAAATTTTAGGTGAATTAAGAATATCAGAAACTGCTTTGAGAAGAGCAGTGAAAGAGGCCACTCTCTTCAACACAGATTTAAGTGACCATAATCATTCAGTAAGTACCTTATAATTAATTACAGAGACATAAGTCTGTGCTCAATGATCCCAATGGCTTAGACAATACACCAAATAAAGCACTTATAGGCTAGTATACATTTTCATCATGGTGAAAGTCAGTAGACCACTCCAGAATAAAACAGCGTTGAACTGGAATTCCCAGAGTTATCAAACAATTTCAGTAATGTAAATGCAAAAGAATACTCTGGACATTGCAGCACTGGTTTATAACCAGTGTTATAAACCAAGGATATTCCATGAGGGTTAAAAGTGGAAAAACTGCCCTAATCCTGCAATCTACTATACCCACCATTATAAACTCCTGACTTTGAGCTGGACAAAACTTGGGTAGTGCTGGGATCATCCCTTCCAGATGTCACCGCTTTTGAGCTACCAACTAAGCAAAGTGAATGTCATATTACCTCCTAATCTGAACACTTGGGCTGACCTACTAGTGGCTTTTTTTTTTCTTTTCCCTTCAAGATATAACTACTACTAGCAGAATTTTGGTTTTTGAACCATTACTAAAGGGTGTTTTTTAAGACTTCAGTGTGTCAGTATTTCTTTTAATTTTTCCTCAGTTCATACTGTTTGCTTTGAGATAATTGCAAATTCTTAGCATTTTTTTTCCATTTAGATGCTGATACATACTCAATTTAATTACCATTTACCTGAATCTTTATCTTGCTTTATTCATGTATTGAGAAATTCATACAAGGACAGGAAACAAGAACGTCTGAGAGTTACCTGCTAGCTTTTAAAAGTTTGTATCGTGACCAGCCTCACCAGGATCCTCAGGCTGATCAACAGCTCTGCAGTGTGAAGTGTATAGCAACTCTCCTCCCCCGATTTCCAAACTATCATGCGTGTAACACCACAAAGCTGTCGCAGCATCTCACGAATCCAGCTGGAGCTGAAGAAAACTGCCCGTTGCAGGCAGCTATAATCCCAGGAGTTACCTTGTCTGTTAAGACAACTTAGATTTGCTTCAAGTGAATTGAAACAGGCAGTATTTGCTATTTTAAACTGATCACCCTGAGCCATCGAGGATCGTGCCTGGGTTTATAAATGGCATGGTACAGCTGTGTCTGTCATACACAAGAACAGAGATTTCACGGGGAATGTGCAAACAGGCACATGCATAGGAGAGCAGCACTCTCTCATGGAAGGAAGGAAGGAGACAACCCTTTCCCCTGGCCATCTAGCCAACCTCTCCAGAAGGTAGATGTGGTCAGTGCTAGAGAAAGGATCCTTAAAAGCTGCAAGCCAGTCGCCTAGAAAACAGCCAAGAGCAAGAAAAGAACTGCTTGAACAGAATGGGCAAAAAAGTCTGAGATGCCCTCTTGGCTGTGGACTTGGTAGGAGAATGTTTTCCCTCCTACTGTAGCAATGGTAAATCATATCTAAATCAGCTTGTAGTAAAGCCTAGAATTAAAAGCTCCTTGTTGTTTTGAAAGTCGTATGAGACTGGCTGGTGATAAGCAGTTAGTGCAGGGGACAGTAACTGTTGGTCCTGGCCTAAGACCCTGTCCGGATGAGGAAGAGCAAGACCTGGGAAGTACACACTGAGAGTCCAGAAGGAAACAGAGGAGCCCTGGCGACAGCCCTGACCCATAAAGTAGATCCACAAGATGTCAGAATTTCTCATGCACGTTATGAAGTAGCTTCAAGTGCTCATCGCCCTATATGCCTGTCAACCTGCTAGTTAGTGATTCGCCCTCTTGCCGAGTACAGCATTCTGACCCACCTCATTTTGTGTTATCGCATGGCCTGCACCAAGCAGTATCAACTCCTGCAGGTAGAAATCACGGCGCTAAGCTATTACGAAGAGATCATACATATGAAAGCTCCCTCCCTTTTCTGTGCCACCGTGCTGTAGGTTATGGTACATGACAGGTCTGCCTGCACAGGGGAATGCTATGTGTCTGGCAGCAAGGCCACTTAACCAGGTATTTTAATGTGGTTAAAAGGCTCAGCAGCCTAGAGAGTGCAGGAGGAAGGGCAGAGCTTTTTGTTGCCGTTTCTCTATGGTTATTGACCTGGAATTTAGGATGGTTTGCTGCTAGTGTGAGCTAGAGCACATCCAGTCTGGGGTACTGACCAGGAGGACCTCAGGGGCCACATTCAGCTCCCTGCCACTACCCACATGAGCGATGCTGTGCAGAGGAGAGTTCAGATCCAGTAAATCATGTGACTTGATGGTTTAAACTGTGATGAAACAATATCAAACCTTAGCATATTTATATTTCATACTATTTCATACTATAAACCTTTATATTTCATACTATTGATAAGCTACTTCAATAATTTCTGATGGTTCTTACGGCCTTTCTGATCCCTCTACAGTTGACCATCTGGTACCTAGTTTTGTAGGTGGAAACATATGCAGAGTAATCCCACAGTAAATTTATCCGCGTCTAGAATAGATAAAGAGGATATGCAAACACACAGCCTTTGGAGGGTGGAATAAAAGGATATCAGAGCTCTTTTGCAATCATCTGCATAACTCATTTTTGCCCTGATAAACATCAAGTGATAGTGTCATTCCCCAACAGATCAAACCATGCCATACTTTCAGATCTGTCTTCCAATGTTTCCACAGTTTCTCTCTGTGGCAGCAGAGTTAGAGGCAAGCAAAATACATGGTCATGTTTTGCATACCACTAGTATTTTGCTGCACTGAAAAGTCCCTTTCACTTGTATTTATTGCACAAAAACATTAAAAACAATTTCTTAATAGCATTCTAATTATGCAGAGTTGGACAGCTAGACACAATGTAGCACTATGTCAATAATTTATTACATCTTATGCCATAATTGAACACTTGTACTATGAGCATTTGAGAACAACTTGGACCTTACACAGAGTAATATATCTTGCTACATAATAATGGAAAGGTGGATACTCAAGAAAGATATGTAGCTTGGAGGAAAACATACATGGAAGCAAACAGCTCCTGCATCGCCTATCTCCACATAAAACTTAAAACTAAATCAACATATTATATTTAATGACTCCTTTTTTATATATGCATAGTTTAAAGAGCTAATCAGAAAGAAATCATATTACAGTGTAACTATTTACACCAAGATGGGAGCACACCAGAACACAAACCTTCTCTTCTAGACATCAGGAATCTTTTTTTACATTTCGTAATGGACAAAGTACATGGGACCCAGACATTAAATTCAGTCTCAAGAACATTGTTCAAAGGATCAAACAGGTCATATCCACAGCTCACTGATACCATCTTTACCCACTGCCTTGAGACTAAAAACAGGCGATCTATAGGTGTGGAGGTATAATCTTCTCTATCATGGACTTCAGTTAGAACCAGTCTCATGTCATTGACACGAGGCCTTATATCAGGCTGCATGACAGCATCCAAATGCTACTGAACATGCCCGTGGTGGAGAGACAATTAGAAGCACTGGATTTATTGCTACATCCTTGTAAACATACTTACCCTAGAGGTAAGAAATCTAGTTAACCTTGTTTAAGGAGAGGTTATGTTCAATGTGTCATATTACCTTTCATAACATAATCATGTGAGCAACTGTTCTGCTACCTACAACCACATGACTCCACTACCATGTCCTCATACTGCTTGTAGACCACATTGTTTGCAGAGTCAATGAAAAGAATGCTAATAGGACTCAGCCTCGTTGGGACACAGCAAGTTGGGGGTGTCGATTCTGGGTCCATTGAGTTCATTAATGTTTGGATCACTGCATGATTGGTGGGCTCCAGATGGGACCGAAGGGGGAATTCACAAAGCCCTTCGCAGTGATATGCTTCATACTCTAGAGGGGCTATTATCCAGTCATCCCAGCCCATATCCTTAAAATTCACGTGGAGGGCTTTTCGGCTACACCTTGCCTTCAGATTCTTAGTGGGCCTCTTCCCTTGCCGTGTTGCTAGAGGAGCTCTTCTCTTCCGCCTCTGATTGAATAAGTACTCATAAACAGTTTTGTCATCTTGGCCGGATCTAGCTTTGATTTCATTGAAGAATAAGTCTCTTTTTTTTGTCCTCCCAAATACCAGGAAGAGAGCCTTTTCATTGACCTGTCTTCCTGTTCTATTAAATCCCACACTCCTGAGATCAACAGCTCTCCCCCTGTCAAAAGTTTCCAGCTCAAAACACAAGTTAACCAAGTTTTTAAAGTTTCTGAAAAGTTTCCAGATGTCAAACACTTCCCACTTTGGTGTATCTGTGATACTGACAGTACGTGAGTCCAGGAGTGTTGCTGCTTGTCTGTTTGTAGAGCAACTAAATAGTTTCACTTGAGAAGTTTTTCCAGAAGAATGAGACTTCCACGTATCAGAAGGTTTTTTCCTCAATATTCGAAGTTCTGCTCCCAGCAAACCATCTTTTTCTAATGCACTGATGTCAAAAATGTATTTTTGTTTTCTTATAGTTGGTGCTCGCTCATCTAAAAAAAGCATACACATTTTTAAATGTATATCAAGCACAGATCAGTATCAGTTAATCAATTCTTAATGGTTCTCCTGAAGTTTGCTCATAAGCCTAGAAGTTTCCTTAATTAGCCCACCAAACAGAAAGGGTAATTTTTGTCTAAGGGATCAGCTCTGTGCAGGGATCTAGAAGAGCTCAGTGACTCAAGAGGGAAATGAGTTTCTGAGTTTGCCTTGCAGAAATCTCATTTCTTTCACTGGCGGGCATTTTCTAACTTCAAAGTAGCAATTAGCCAATTGAAAAATAGTCCTTTTTCAGAGCTGAGCACTCACAGGGCCTATTCACCACTTCTATCCTACTTAAATTACCGAAACAGAGCTTCAGTGGTGCCCAGGCCTCATGCTGGCTCCAAACATGAGCAAATTTACCCTTAGACGACACAATAGTGAATTAGTCCTTTAAAACCAACATCCCCCAGGAACTGCCAGACACAAGGATAATTGCCTTATTAACTTAACCTCACGACTCACGACTTTTTCAAATTGGGAAGAAAAACATACCTCCCTTTAACCTGACGTTACATTTGCTTGGTTAAGCTCATGAGTAGCACTAACAAGGAATATGGCTGAGCCAACATTTTAGCGATGTTACATTAACAATGCCTTCCAGTGGCGAGCTGAGAACCTGAATGCGGCACTTGTGAGCAGCGCATCATCCCTCCCAAGAAACCAAGCTATTCATAATTGAATGGAAAACAAATCCAGTCCAGGATGAGTCTTCCATCACCATTACCTTACCAGCTGTAGCCTGTGTTGCTTCCTTCAGTACATGACAAAACTCTTACTAATGTCACTGGGAGCAACATGGGGCTCTCTGACCAGAGCAGTAAGGTCAGCATTGTTCTTTGTGAGCCTGGTTATTTCTTGTGTGAAAGCAGACACTAGTCCAAATTTCAAAAAAAGTTTGGAACCAGAGTGTTGAACTGCAATTTCTGGAGTCCCAGAAGTTATTTACTCTTGTTAGTCTGTGCTTAGCTGTGGGCTTCTGTGGATGGTGGCACCTGAGAGCATAAGCTTTGAGCTAGTACAGATACACCCACCTTCTGCTATAATGACTCTTGGGTCTACACTGTAGTTCATCACAATTCTACCTTGAACAAATTCAGTTGACCCTTTGATACTGAAACTTGTGGGGTTTTTTCATGGAATAGACCTGTTCTTAGCATATGTTTTTAGACATACTTTATAATAAAATCTAATATTAGCCATTTCCAGAAGCTATTTATGGAAGGAAAATAAGACAAAAATTTAAAAGGTTTTTAAACACCTAAGCATGCAAAGACTGATTGATTTTCAACAATATGCATCTAAATTATTTTCTAAACGTTTTGTTTGGCTGCCACACAACCATCTAGTTCTGCCTCTAAATGAATTTTCCAAGATATGGCAGGAAGACAAAATCTGCAGCAAAGCTGTATGATTTAATTTACATTAAAAAGAGCTATTTGATTTTAACAAAGTATGATTATTTTCTAATGCTCTCTACATGTACAAACACACTCAGACATCTCTATCTGTCCACACACACACAGACACACGAGCTCCTTTCTTACCTTGTCCTTTGTCTATAAAGCTGGTTATTGTATTGGCAAGTCCAGCCTCCAGTTTTACACTTCCATTAACACCTTTTCTTTCTGCATCTGAGAGAGTCCTGTACAAAGAGAGCATGTATTCATGTGGCGTTATAGGGGGATGTCTGAAAGTTTCCTTAGTTTCCCTCTGGGTTACAGGCTCTTTAGTCTTTTTGGTTTTGAAAGAATCAGTGTCAGTACTGCTTGTGCCAGTTTTTTTCAAAGCCACCTTGCTGCTAAGATTTTGAACCTTTGGAGTCACTGTCCTTACTCCAGAAGGTCTGCTGGGGAGGTGTCCTACCTTGCCCTCCGTGGCTGCTGTCCTTGAGAAAACCTTCTTCGATTCATCGTTCTTGGCCAGCACAGCTCCAGCCTGAACAGCAGTGCTTTTAGCCCTAGCCTTTGAGGTCCCAGTACTATATCCATGGCTTGCAGTCCTCAGTGTACCTGCCCGTGCTGAGGGATTCCTCTCTTTTCCTTCTGCTTTTAAAAAACCTAGTTTAGATCCTGGATTACTCTGGCCTGCTTCAGAATTACTCAGCGCTCCAGGAACTAGATCCAGAGACAGCCAAGTCAAATGCCAAAGCAGTAAAGTGAGAAAATGCAGGATTTTCATCCTCTGGTCTTCCTCTGAATGCCACTAAAGAAAAAATCAGAAAAGGTTCCTCCAGTTTGGCAGAAGAAAACATGAAAGAAATTAAAAACCAAAGTCAGCAAAAATGGTTTTCTTTTGAGATTAAAACATTTCAAATCTTGTTGTTCAATACTTGTATCCAGTCCCATAGTGGAAATGCTCATGTACTCAGATACGAACTCCCCTGACTTCAGTTAGCAGCTATAAAGAACTTGTTCTTGAAAAGAGAAAGTTTACCACCTCATTTTCTTCTGTAAAACTGACTGAAAACTTGAAGGAGTCCTGTTTAAATCCAAGGGGTTTTTTTTCCAAGAAGGAAGAATGGCGTAATGCTGCCTCTGTGTTAAAAGGTTTTTTTAAAGTTTTGAATCCTTTCCAGTGAAAATATTTCACACACAGAGACCTGCAGGTGCTCAGAAATCTTTTACAAACCTGAACTCAGGAATTGGAAACGGAATTCCAACAAACCTATTTAATTACTCTCTGATGTCATGCTGTCTAAACTAATTTAACTGCGATATATTTCTTTAAAAAAATCTTCTTTACCCTTTTCATTAGCATGAGTCATACTCTGCCTCATGTGAAACAGTTCCACAGGCTCAAAACTCCAGAGGATGCCTTTTCAAGTGGCAATGCAACCTTTACCTTAGCCTTCAATGAACTTCATGTTTAAATGGGACAAACTGCAAGATCAACAAGTGAGACCTGTCATACAGTCCACTGGACACATACATTAAAATATCTAAGTATAATTTGTTTAGCTCTTTTTCCAGAGAACTGTAACAGTGGCTTCACTTTGTCCTCCTGTGACTGAAGGGCTGGACTGGTAACGCAGGCGCTTAGCAAGGGTAAAGTTTAGTTTTTCACAAACACAACACAGCCATGCCCACAGTCAGTGTATTTTGGCGTATTTATTGCTGTGCTTTAAAAAAAATCCAAGTAAGCCCAGTTGGAGAAGAAGCTTCTGCCGGTGGGGATGCCCTGCGGGGTGGGCAGCGGCGCACTGTGGGGCAGCAGTGCGCCCTGCAGGCAGGCAGAGCCGCTCGGGGAGCTGGAGTCACCCCGAAACCCCAGTCTTTCCTCCAGAGGCTGCTGAACGCCAGCCTTTGTTTTAAAATCAGATGCAAAATTTTGAAAGGCCTCCTACCCCACGGCCACAAGAAGGCTGGTAGTTAGAAACCACTGTTACTTATGTGTCAAAGCTATGCTGCTGCTTTCAGCCGTACAAAAGAGAGTGGGGGGCAAGCGAGTCTTTCATAAGCTGCAAAAAAATGAACAGTTGTTGTTCTAAATGAGCCTTTAGGAAATGAGGCACCGGGATGGATTGAACAGGGATTAACGGGACCCTTCTCTCACCTCATGCTGACGCTAAGCCCAGTCCTCTTCCCTCAGCTGTTCTTATTTCTGAGGCAAGAAGGGAAAAGATGCAACACTTTTTAGCTTGAATTGTGTGTGCTTTAGCATTTCCCACCCTGAAACACCAAACTACTTTCAGAAATAACAACCTGCAACCCTACAGGAGGACCTCTGAATGCTTTACCTTGTTTTGATGGAGAAACTGAAGGATAAAAGAGTTCACTGATTTCACAGAAGTCACAAATAAAGTATATCCAAAAACCCACCCTCCTGATTTTGACCTAATGGCCCTTCGTCTGATGTCAGTTGTAGTTTTGCTATTCCCCATCAAAATAAAGCAGCTTTTCACAGAGTTACTTCTGACAAAACCGTTCCCCATGGTTGGGGCGAGGATCAAGATAGGATGTCCTGTTATGGCCCTACACTAATAACAGAACCACAGAATGGTTTGCGCTGGAAGGGACCTTTGGAGGCCATCTAGTCCAAGCCCCCTGCCATGAGCAGGGACACCTTCAACTAGATCAGGTTGCTCAGAGCCCCCTCCAACCTGACCTGGGATGTTTCCAGGGATGGGAACATCTACCACCTCTCCGGGCAAGCTGGGCCAGTGCTTCCCCAGCCTCACTGTCAAAAAAGTCTTCCTTCGATCGAGGCGAAATCTCCCCTCTTTCCATTTAAAACCGTTACCCCTTGTCCTACCGCTGCAGGCCCTGCTAAAAGGTCTGTCCCCAGCTTTCTCAGAAGCCCCCTTTAAGCCCTGGCAGCTGCAATAAGGTCTCCCCGGAGCCTTCTCTGCTCCAGCGCGAAGCACCCCAGCTCGCTCAGCCTGTCCTCACAGCAGAGCTGTGCCACCCCTCTGAGCACGTTTGTGGCCTCCTCTGGCCCCGCTCCAACAGGTCCATGTCTCTCCTGTGCTGAGGGCTCCAGAGCTGGATGCAGCACTGCAGCGGGGGTGTCACCACAGTGGAGCAGAGGGGCAGAATCCCCTCCCTCACCCTGCTGGCCACACTGCTTTGGATGCAGCCAAGGATACAGTTGGCCTTCCGGGCTGAGAGTGGCCTGTTGTCCAGCTTTTCATCCACCAGTACCCCAAGTGCTCCTTGGCAGGGCTGCTCTCAATCCCTTCATTCCCCAGCCTGTGCTGAGTGGCCCCGACCCAGGTGCAGGACCCTGCACTTGGCCGTGTTGAACCTCATGAGGTTCACACAGGCCCATTCCTCAAGTTTGTCCAGGTCCCTCTGGATGGCATCCCCTCCCTCAGGCATATCAACTGCACCACTGAGCTTAGTGTCATCTGCAAACTTGCTGAGGGTGCATCGATCCCACTGTCTATGTCATTGATGAAGGTATTGAAGAGTCCTGGTCCCAGTACAGACCCCTGAGGGACACCGCTCATCACCGATCTCCATTTGGACATTGAGCCATTGACCACTACCCTCTGGATGCAAGTGGAGTGGATTTAATGTGGGTTATTCCAGCTGCCTAAGCTCAAACTCAAGTGGTTATCTTCAATATGTAGATGGAAACCGTCAGTCCAGTGCAGGCTTTAGATCAGATACAGGACACATAGGAAGAGATGTTCAAGGCACATGAGCTCTCGCCACTGGCCAAGTTTACGTGTACCACTGGAGTGGCTTGGTTCATACAGCCCACTTGTCCTTCTTGGCCCGTTCTGTAAAGGCAGCTCCTCACACAGTCTGTGTAGGGATTTGAAAAGAGAGAACTAACCGAGTCTCTGCTCCTTGGAAGAGCACTGCCTCTTGGTCTCCCAGTCCTAAAATTATGTCTACCTGAGCTGTGCCACCTTCTCAGACAATTTCAGTGATTCCCTCTGGACATCCAGAGTGGGCTAGAGGAAAGGATCACTCCGGGGAGCTGAAGAAACATTTCACAGTCTTGAAAAAGTTGCCATTCCCTGAGGATAAAAGGCCCTACCCAGGTCTACATATCTGCATGTTCCATGTGACAGTGAGGTAGACCCTGGAGCCCCAGCGCACAGGCCCCTTTCCAGGATAAGGCTTCTCCCTTCTTTCATTCTTGGGCAAAGGCACACACTAACACTTGCTGTGGTCCCGAAGCATGTACCTTGTGATCATATTGCCACCTGTAGGTCTTTGTCATTCGGATGCAGCACTGCTGCTGAACTCCAGCCAACTAAGTCCTACCCAGAGCTGCAGCAGGCAACAGCAGGGTCCTTCTCAGGGGAAGCTCAGACCACCTGCTCGATCTGTCAGAGGACGCTGCGGAATAAAGGCAAGGGCTGAGCCAAGCAGAAAATGCTGGGCTTGCCCACAGAGCCCAGAACTCCCTGGCTGCGCTCTAAAATATACCCTCTACGTTTGGTCACCCCAACATGGCTCCAGGGAGGCTCCGTTTGACATGTGATGCCAAGAGTCAGAATTTGTTCACTGCTGCAAACTTGCAGTTTGAGCTGCGCGTGGAAATCTTTATTCTAGTGATCTACCAGGAATTTCATTGTCCTTTTCCAGGTGAACTAACTTCCAGAACGGACTTACAGGATTGAGTTGGGTAAACTTCATATATTAAGCCTTTGCTGTCAGATTGCTTTTGCTTATTGAAACTAATTAACATTGTATTTCTGGGATAATTTAGACCTCTGCACCATAGCTTTTTGGGGACAGATTTTTAAAAGCATGAAAAGCTAATTATAAGGAAAGAATAGCTCTGTGCTTTGTGAAAGGAAAGAATTACAGTAAACTCAGAGATGCTATAACTAAAAATTGCTCGTCTTGGGACAAAGAAGAACAAAGATAATAAAGTTCCTGCTACCATGGGAAATTGTGACATAATTTTAAAAGGCTGTGCTACAAAGCCATGACGATAAACAAAAAATTGGAAGTCCAAGGAAAGAATTGTGTCACTGTTTATCAAAGGACTTGGCTACGCCTCTGAACAGGAGCGAGCCTACAGAACACCTACTTCCCACGACATGTCCTGCCTCAAGAACGCTAGCAGTGAAAAGTACCTGCCTGCTGCAGTGATGCATACGTGGTGGCTCCCGGGAACCAGGGACAGCATGAAAAAGGACGCAGCAGCGTTAGTTCCCGCCTGGAG
>NW_010520565.1:0-1971 GCF_000687285.1 Phaethon lepturus
TCTCGCGCATGGCTGATGCCCGGCCCCGCTGCGCTCACTCCTGCGGCCGTGCTCGCCATGTCTGCCCCAAACCCCCTGACCCGCCAGGAGCACCGCTGATTTCATCAGCAAGGTCTGGTCTTCGGGTGAACACCTTCCTCTGACAGCAAACCTCCAGCCCAGCATGCCAGCCCCCCGCTTCAACGCTTCCCACATAACGCAGGATACGCAGCATTCCTGGGATGTCTGGCATACTTGAGAAGAGGTACAAAATTATGTTCCACTAGATTAGTTCAGGAGTCTGAATCTCATTTTTAAGATGCCAAACGTTTTCTCAACGACTGCTGAGTTTATTGGCTCTGCTGTCACTTAGCTTGGCTAGAGCTGGGGAATGTGGCAGCCAAGCTATTTACTGTGTGTTCCCAAATTTCTCCAGGAAGGCAAAGTCTCTGTCAGGGATGGAAAACGCCGAATTCAGCCCAAAGGCACTCGCAGGTGGAACCACAGCCTGGGCAGCAGCGGGCAGGCATCTCCTCCCGCACCTCCCCAGGGAGCTCTGGCCCGGCCAGCGGACGGAGCTGGGGCAGCCTCTGCGGCGCCTCTGGCCAGCGATGCCCAGGGAAGCACCGTCGCTGGGACGGTTCCCTCTGGCCGGCTCAGCAGAGAGGGGACATCCCGCTGTGCCAAGACCCATAACTCCCGCGGGTTTTTCCTTCGCAGCCCCAGCCCTCCTTACCCTCGGTCCCATCGTGTGGACGCTGTCCCTGCCCTTCCCTGGGGAGATGGTGGCAGCAGCAGAAGGCAGACAGGCAGGGGCGAAAGGCACTTGTGGACAATTTTTTTTTTTTTTAATCACTAAAACATCCTGAAAGGCCAAAGAGAAGGCCGGGCAACACTGGGCTGGCACCCCCAGCCCTGGGAAGGGGCAGGCAGTTACGCTTCCAGCAAGGTCATTTTGCTATTGCTGAGCCCAAGAGTGAACAATCTGAATAGCAATGTAAAAACTCATGAGATTTTAACATATAAACAAATGTAGGACTTTATTAGCTTCCCATTTTTGTAAATCTTCTAAGCCATGAGTTCAGGCTTTTTTAATGCTTAAAGTGATTTGTTTTCTATCTTTTCCTTTTTCTTTTCCAATAAAAAGGGATATTTTTCATTAACCACATGGCTCCATTAAAAACCTCAATAATGGAACACTTGTGATCAACCTGAGGAAGCTGCCACCCCAGAAGAGACAACAGCCAGGGCTCAGTGTGCTTCGCACTCCAAGGAAACACCCACTCTGCCCCGGCCATCACACGCAGCTTTTCAGCTGAGCAACATGACCTGCGGCTCCAAACCGGGGAGAGCTGGCAAGAAAGCACGGAGCCCACCATGGCCCAGGTGCTGCCCAGAACCAGTTCCCAATAAACCCCCGGGGATACAAAGGAGATTTCCAGTCCACGGAGCAGCACAGCCCCTTTCCCCCCAACAAGCAAAGGGGGACTCAGCTCCCCATCGATGTGGAGGCGTGAGCGGGAACACGGGCAGCGCTGGGACTGCACAGCATTAAGGAAATTTGGGCCATTGGGGGAAACAAACTGCTCTGGGCTGGCCATGAGGGGTCGGGGACAAAGCTGCCGGCACAGCCCCACACCGGGCAGCAGCCTCTGAAATGCTGCGCACACCCAGTCCCCAAAAAAAAAAGGACCCAAATGCCGAGGGCCGCTTCCTATCCCCCGCTCCAGGCTCAGCAAGCAGTGAACCAAGCACCTCCGCTCACGCTAGCCTTTTCTCCCTCACTCTGGGAAGGAAGAGAACAACATCTACTCCACCTATTCCTGCATCCTCACCGGGGGCTCAGGAACACAAGCACTCAGGTTCGGTTGGGAGAAGAGCCCACCCAGTGTTACTGGAGTCAGGGCTGGTTTCCCCGCGGCTTTTGTCGCCCTGCGCCGGTGAGCCAGAGCCCGGCGTCTGCGTGAGCCCCACACGCTGCGCGCTCCGAGC
>NW_010520565.1:2019-2410 GCF_000687285.1 Phaethon lepturus
TCCGAGCGCTGGTACCGCGGGTCCCTCGAGCTGCACACACGCTGCCGTGAATGCCCTATTGTGCACGCACATGGCTCATGCGCGCAGGAATGGAAAGGCACACACGTTTTGTTACTAAATTTTAAGACGTGCTGCACACAAAGAGCAGAGCTGACGAAAGGTAAATTAACTTTAAAGAAAGAAAAAGCGCGGTGCTGGGTTGCATTTCTGCGTCACCTTTCGTGAAAAAAATGCTTCCAACAGTTCTCCCGGTCAGCAACCAACGACGGCAATTGTAAAAAGAAAAACAATAAAACGTGACAGCGCTCGACCTAAGACAATTACCCCGTCTTGTCCCAGCACCCCAGGCACATCCACTGTCCCCTAGACCGAGTCAGCCCCGCTCCGTTAA
>NW_010520566.1:0-230 GCF_000687285.1 Phaethon lepturus
GGGTGCTGCACCCTGGCTGGGGGGGGGCTTCCCCCCCCATCACCACCTTCCTCCACCTCCTTAATTGAAGCTCTGCTTCTGCCTGAGCTCCGGCCGGCCGAGCGCCCGTGGCCCCGCCGCATCCGCACCCCACGCTAGCAGGGATGCGGTGGGCAGCCGTTGGCTGCATTCACAGAATCACTAAGGTTGGGAAGGGCCTCTGAGATCATCAAGTCCAACCGCCAACCCCA
>NW_010520566.1:453-813 GCF_000687285.1 Phaethon lepturus
CCCCCCACCTCCCCCCAACCCCCTTTCAGGCAGTTGCAGAGAGCGATGAGGGCTCCCCTCAGCCTCCTCTTCTCCAGGCTGAACACCCCCAGTTCCCTCGGCCGCTCCCCATCAGACTTGTGCTCCAGACCCCTCCCCAGCTCCGTCACCTTCTCTGGACACGCTCCAGCACCTCAACGTCCTTCTCGTCGTGAGGGGCCCAACACTGCACACAGGGTTCGAGGTGCATTGGGACATCCCTCATCCCCACACACGCACACCAGGCTGGATTCAGGGTGCCCCTCCTCGCCGGGATCCAGCCCTCTCCCCAGCAGGATTTGGGGTGCAGGGGACCACTCCCCCCAGCAGCGCGGCCCGGGC
>NW_010520567.1:0-1985 GCF_000687285.1 Phaethon lepturus
AGGCCCGGCGCCTCCGCACGGGCTGTGAGGGGCGCGGGGGAGGCGGAGAGCCGGCGCAGGCCTCTGAGAAGCGCTGGGGGCTAAAGCAGGGCCAGGTTGAACCGAACCGGTCTTAGCCCCGGCTCGACTTGGCCTGTCCCAGCCCGGGCCTGCCCGCTTTTGCGGTGGTTGAGTGAGGCCCTGCCCCTGTGCTCCCTCTGCAGCATGGAGTTCCAGGCCGTAGTGATGGCGGCGGGGGGGGGGGTCCCGTAGGACGGCAAAAAAAATCCCGAAGCCGCTGCTCCCGGTGGGCAACCGGCCCCTGCTCTGGTACCCGCTGAACCTCCTGGAGCGCGCCGGCTTTGAAGGTGAGTGGAGTGTCACCACGACAGTGTCTTGGTGTTGGAGTGGAGACGACACACTTACCCTGGTCTCTTCAGGCTTCCCGTGATCATCTCTGCCACTCCCGTTTGTCTTCCCATCTTGTTCTAGTGTCTTGTCGCAGGTGACCTGTTGATTGGGGCAGGAGCAGTAGCAGGAGATCTCTTCTCTGCACCGGAGCTATGCTGTTGGCCCATATCACATCCCTTCCTTCACTTTAGGCTGCACCTCCTGTGCCAGCGCCCCCTTCCCCCGCTTCTCCTCTCACCAAAGCTTTTCCCGTCTGTAGGCTTTTCCCAACTTTGATGTCTTTCACAGTGGTATTAACTAGGAGTCTCTCACTTGTTTCTTTTTCTGAATCGTTAATGAGAGTAGTGTGAGAAGTGTGTCAGCTCTCATTGGATCTCTCTTGGTTTGTTGTTTCAGTCTGGCCTGAAGTTCAGGGTTACTTGCTCTGTCTGAGGCATTTAGTCCTTGTGGCAGCGTGGAGCTAAGCACTGGGTTTTGGACAGAACAGGGCAGGGGGAAGTGGCAGACTTGTAATGTTCACCCGTGGGCCTCGTTTCACGGGAGGACTAAAACGGTATTTAGTACATGGTGAGGTTCATTAGTATTTTCTGTGTTTAGGTTTTTGTTTACCTTTTGAGTGGTGGACCAAATCTTTCTGTGGTGTTCCTCTTGCTTCTTATAAAACTTCCTGACACTTTTTATATCTCTGTTTTTTCACATTTGTATTTGTTCTTTGCCTTTCTGCTTCTCTGTTTTTGCTTTTCCTGTGTAACTGTGCAATTATTCTGTACTCCATCCTGAGACTGTGGCTTTTTTCCTGACTGCTGGTTTTTTTTCTGTGAAGATGTAAAGGTCAGCTTGTGATTATCCATGTTAGCATCTTACTATTTCAGTGTGAAGGAACAAAAGAAAGAGCAAACTTAAGACTCTGCCTTTATTTTGTTTCATTAAGAAGTCCTTAAGAACTTTTTTCTCTTGGAATTGCTTTCTGTCTGTTTGTTGAAATCTGCTTTCTGAATGTCCAGTTTCTTTGACTGTTCTCCTGTCTTTTTTACTAGGATCATACTTTTATCCCATGATATGGAGATACGGATAGCTAAAACCCTCTCTGTAACCAATATTGTGCTTTGTGTGGCTCTTTAACTATTCAGAAATAACCATTTCCACTTGACGCTTTTGACCACTTCTAGATGGTGTTACAGTCAGATCTTTCTCATACATAGCTCCTTCAGCTTATCTGTCCCTATGAAAATTTGGACATACAATGTTGGATATGCAGCTTCAGTAAGCAAGCTGCCACCTTTCTGCTCCTCTCTTGCTTCTGCCCCCTGACCAACCTGTACACTTCTGCATTAATACTTCAGTGGCATGAATTCACTCCTTGGATCATAATTTTTATTAAGTATTACATGAGGCTATAGTTCCTCATACTTACTTATGGTAGTAAGTAGGTGTTCCACAGGCTGATTCACTGCTTCCCTTTTGTCCTAACTGCAAGTGCTTCATCTCTCCTAATATTTAGGAGACCTTTGTCCAGCTTACCAGATTTATGCTGAACTGTGTGGGCTTACAACTTCCACCTGACACCAGTTCCTTCTCCACTGGTTACTTCTTTC
>NW_010520567.1:2016-5202 GCF_000687285.1 Phaethon lepturus
GTCCTTTTCTCTAGGTTCTTTAGTCTGTTTTGAATCCAAGTTGGCATCCGGTACAGGAGTGGGAGAGGGCCCCTCCCATATCTCTGGTACCAAACTGCCACACAATTCTCATGTTTACAGTTCTTTCCTCTTTTCTGTTAATGGATTCAGGATGAGTTCAGTTTTGATTGATATAGATCTATTCTTAGTGTGTTTTTGTCTTACCACAGGAGCTTCCTAGCCTGAAGGCTGTATTATTTCCTATACTTCTCTATTAAAATTACATGTGGTATACAATGTTACAGTGTTGGGGTTTTTTTGGGGGTGGGATATTTTAATTTAAGTGTTTGACTGTTGCTTTTCCCTCCAGTTCTTGAGGTGAGACGAAAAGGTTTCCTGCTGTTCTTTGGGGGTTTTTTTAATCTCAATCTTTTCTTTGCAGAGCTGCTGTTCTCGTATTCTTAATTTTGGAAAATATGCTTTCATGCCACTGTTGATATCCTTCAAATATGCATTTACCTTTTTTCTTTTGTAGATGGAATGAAGTTATTGCTCACATATTACTCCACTCTCTTGCCAAGCTGATGCTGAGAAATAGTTTAACGGTTGTATTGTAATACTGTGGTTGGTGGTGGTGTCCACAGAAGGTTGTACAGGATCAGGGTGGGCAAAAGACAAAGCTCTAAAGTCTTGGTGACATTAATGCAGGATCTTATTGGTCTGTTTGAAGCTGCTTGCTAATGATAGAATAATTTCTGTTCTGTCTTGCTAACTCATGCCACTCATGTGCATGTGACCGTTTCAGTAACAACCTCCCGCCACACAAAGCAGGAGGGATTGTTTTCGTATTCATTGGACTCAGAATCGTAGAATCTTTGGGTTGAAAGGGACCTTTTAAGGTCATCTAGTGCAACCCCTCTGCAATGAGCAGGGACATCTTCAACTAGATTAGGAGTTTAATTCTCTTCTTCAAAAGTTACTATTGCCAGAAGAGCTTGGTTTGTCGTAGAAAGCCTTTTGATAGTTCCATCAACCTTTGTAAATAGAAAGTGAGTGTATCCTATTTATGATGAGTATTTTTTTTCCTTGATCTCATCCCACTTTCCTCTGTTCTAGAGGTCATTGTGATTACAAGGAAGGAAATTCAAAAGGTGTTAAACTTGGACACAAAAATGAAGCTGGATTTTGTGTGCATCAGTGACAACATGGACATGGGTACAGCAGATTCACTGAGGCATATTCACCAGAAAATTAAGGTATTACTGTCTTTTATTGAACTTGACTGGAAGACGTTTGTTTATCATATTTTTTTTTTCATTATGCTTTAAGAGCTGTCCCATGTAATGTATTGTGGGTAACTGAATTCCCTGATCTTCAGAAGAGCTGAATTTTGTAAAGGTCACCTCATGGGGGAACTCAAACAAAGACTCTAAATGACTAAAATTGATAACTAGGAAGGCTGGAGCAGCTCCAGCCTGGGTACTGTCTGTTTCTTAGTCAGTGTTAGCTTTCTGGCAGGTTAATTGAAAGGTTGTATTTGTTTATACAGTTTTTGATATGATGTGTGATAGCTGTTGTCCACATAGCGCTTGGGTAAGTAGTTCTGCACAAGTGTTCATTGTCGTCTTAGCTTAGGCAATACACCGACATGTAAGGAAGCTCACATTCAGTTCTTGGCCCTGCCACAGGCTTGCCTGTGCCATTAAGCAAGTGACGTGCTCTGTGCTTCAGTTTTCTGCATTTCCTGTGCTTTTGCTGGCTTGGTCATACGGTAAGCTCTTCAATTAAACAGTGCCAAATGTAAAAAAGGGCTGCTGTTCTAATAAAAATGCCAGTTTATAGAATTTTAATTTCCACCTGCACATTAAAACACTCCCATTTAAGGCAGAAATACTGCTCAGAGCTCTTACAATGATCTGGGATGGAATTTTGTTTTTGTCATCGTCATACACTTAATCTTTCCAATTTGTTCCTGTCTGTTTAGGCCATCTTAGCCAAATTTCCTGTTTAAATAAAGATTGCAACAGAACATCAATGAACCATTTAAGTGCTGAGGTGTCTTTTTGTCTTCAGACTCTTTTTGAAGGTAGTAAAATGCAGTGTAACAGGCTGTGTACTCCCAAGAGAAAGACTCCAGTTCAGACAAGATGAAACTTTCCAGGCAAATATGGGTGTCTAGATGGCATAATGAGAGAGATTCTGCAAGGGATTAATGCCCAGGCTAGAATAATTTAGAGGGCGAAGAGAAGATATAAAGAGGAAAAGCAAAATCAACAAAATCAGTCTAACTGAATGTTTCTGTCATGTGGAGAATTGCGCTCTGTCATAACTCAGTTTGGCAGTATTTTTTAAATACATGCATGTGGTAAGGAAATATCTTTTCACTGCAAATGGTGACCCTGGCCTTACAGTTTTATTGCCTGATCAGTCTGGCTGCCTGGGTGTCCCTCTTTGTGGTAATCCAGGCAAGTTTGCTTAGGGGGAGGCGTGGGAGACAACAGTAAAGCATGTCGCGGTAAGAAAATAGAGTGTGTTGAACTTCCATTTATTTTTCAGAAAAAAGGCTTGGAGAAGATGTGAGGTACTATTGAAAAACACACAGCTTTTTATCAATCAACTGGTGTGTGTGAACAGCAGCAACTGCTGCTGCCCTTTCTCTTCCATGTCTTGCTTGTCTGGCCAGAGAGGACAAAATGGTCTCTTATTTGAAATAAGCCTATACTAAGTCCTTGAGCAGATTGCTGCACTGTGTATTTTGGAGTCATTCCTCTAGTAAATGCATACCACTGTACACCTCTTACACGGTATACCCTCTCGTATGTAATATAGGTGAGAGAACTGCACAGTAGAGGTAGCTGAAAAGCTGCTGTATGTTGGCTATGTCTATGGTGTAGCAGGAGAGGGATCTTGCTGAAGAATGAGTTTCCCTGCTGAAAACAACTGCTGCTTGTGGCCATAGTTTGCTGGCAGGCTTTTTGCAACCCATGCCAAAAGCCTGATGAGGAGTTTAAACTGGTTGCTGAAACTTATTTGTCGCAAATTGAGTTAATTGCCCACAGACAGAAGAGCAAGTATGCTCACTGAAAACGAGGTAACATGGCACAGTATAGACAACTTGCCCGTGTGCAATGCAAGTGATGTGGAGTAAAGCCAAGATTATAAATGCTCTGTAAGAAATATGTCTAAGGCTAGCTGAACCGCTGATCT
>NW_010520567.1:5233-32128 GCF_000687285.1 Phaethon lepturus
GTTGGACCACTCTAAAGCATAAAATCTCATGACTTGCTGCCTTGTATAGCATTTGATTGAGGGAGTTCCACTAGTGCAGCATTGCTGCTTGCCTGTGTGTGCCTGCAGTTGCAAGCCTTTTTGTTGTGTTGCACCTCAGTTAATGAAGCATGACACTTTAAAGGTTAGTTGTTGAGGTTAAAGAATTGTATTCATTAGTAGCATGAGAATACGTATGTGCAAAGCCTGTAAGGGCTGAGAAAAGTTAGTTTGCATTGTTATTGTATCGCTTTTTGGTGCTGGCATTTTTGGGGGCAGGTAAGACTGACTGTCTTGGTTCACACTAACAAGCAGCTGACTCCACCAGTCTTACTTTTTCCTGGTGATTCAGAAGCTCACGAGAGCAAAGGAAGCCTGTTCAAGTTTTTGTTTGCTGTTCACCCACTCTACATACAGGATTTTTTTTTTTTTTTTTTACATCTTTACTCCAAGAGTTTATATAGTAGATGCATGCTCTTCACTCTACTGCAACTCTTCCTGTTATTTTTGGCTGTCTCAGCCTATACCTAATTGACAAGGTAGCAGTTTCATTAAGATTTTTATGTTCATTACAAGTCTGAATGTATCCTTTTCTTGGATCATTCACACAATAAAGATATTACACTGAACTTGATTCCTAAGGGCACCTGCTTGAGAATTAATGAACATCAGAGAACTTGGTCCCATAAGTTCCATTTTCTGCGTTCCTAGGGCTGGGTGTCCGTCTGACCTGTTCTTTACCAGTAGTTCTTTACTTGACTTGTGTGGTGGGTTTTTTTGTTTGTTTTTACTTAAACATTCAATTCTGAATAGCTAACAGCATTAACCAGTTTATCTTCACAACTCTGTGACTAAGCACTGAGACTTAATGAGGTGAAGTAATTTACCGAGGATCATTGAAGAGATTTGTAACAGTATTGGAAACTAAACATCTGTCTCAAATCTCTCACTGTTTCATACATAAGATCGTCTTTCTGTACTGTGTACACATGGCATACGCTGTTTCCCCACCTTGAAAAAGCCAGAAGGACTAGATTAAACACAAGTTGAAGCTCTTTTAAATGGAAACTACTGAAATAGAAACTTCGGTAGAGCTGCAGTCCAATTTCTGGATTGCAAGTCTTGTGGTTTTTTTCAGTGTGTGCTAGGTTATGACTTTAAAAAGGTCCTCCATTTGTGAATTTGTCTGTCTAAATGTAACTGAAAAACAGTTTTGCAGCATATGAATTAGAAACTGATAGTTTGGTGTGTTTTTTTTTCCTGTGTTCATATTATTTTTTGATTGGGTAATATAACACTTATCAATGTTTTTCATGAAGTCCAGCACTTTTAATGATGTTGTCAAAAAGCAAAAAGTGGATATAGGAGTTTTCTTAAATGTTTTGTTTTATACAGGGATATGAAAACAATTTGTTTAAGGACTTCGTGACAGCTATCAGTCAGATCCTTTAATTGCTCTCCTGTGGACAATCCCAGCGTTTCACTAGAATGATCTTGGTTTCAGGATCCTGCTGTATAGTCTGTGTACCTTATGGCATTTTCCATGGCTATCATTTTCATGTCCAGTCTTTGTTTTTTGATATCCCTTTAATATCACTGTCAGTTTTATTCTTCTGTCCCTTTAAGTTCCTAGTTTTCTGCTCATCTTTTGCAGGACTGATAATGAGTAGCTTTTCAAAATTGGAAAATTAAAGTGAAGCTGCAAAGGACTTAACTCTTTTCTCATTTATATGTAGGATTGGAGATGGTAGAACATAGACTATGTAAACTCACAGTTGATGGTATAATAATGCTCTTGTTGAAACTGCAGCTTTACCACCACAGGGGTGTTTACAGGTCTCTATCACCTCGTGATCAGGCTGAAACAGAGAAACAAGCCAGCCTTCTGTGCCTCTGGGTTTGGATTGATGACCTTCCCTGGTCATGAAGAGTGAAGAAAGCTCCCCTATTGCAGATGGGGCCTTGGCAAGAGGATGGTATATAGAGGAATTTAATGTATTTTGGAACATGACAGTCTGCTTCTGTAGCTGAGTAAATTCATTACAGGAACATCAAAATTTTTTATTTATTTATTAATTTTAAATGCCTTCTGACTTTAGTTTTCTTTCAGTTATTCACATATGCAATTATACTAGAGTAATTCTGAAGTGATTTACTTAGTGAAAACTTCAGTACTTTTTGAGTTACTACCTTACCTGCAGCATGGAAGCGAGTCCAGCAAGACTTACAGGACACAAAAAGAGGCACTACCATGGATTTCTTCGGCTGTGTGCCTGTCAGCTTTAGAAAAGCTGTGCAAAGTAGTGGAAAAAAACTTTCACTAAATCTCTTGGAGACAACAAAGAGCTATGATAAATCAAGGAACTTTGATGGATTGTAACAAGCAATGAATCAAGCAGTTACATCCTTAGGTTCCAAACCTGTTAAAGCAGTACTCCTGCACAATTTACTCAGTCCAGTATCTTTATGTTGAACTTTTATTGCTGTATGTTCATGACTGTTTTCAAGAATCATTGTCAATAATTACTTTGACATTTCAGAAAACTGGTTTTATAGATTAAATAACAAAGTCAACTCTCGCTGTCTGTAATAGGTAAGTACCACTTCATCCAATGTATATTAGTAAAAGTAGACTGAGAGCTCTTAGGACAGAATCTGTGCTTTCCTTTTTCTCTGAAGGGCATATATTTTAGTTTCCTGCTTTGGTTGGAGCCATGTTTCTATTGTTTTAATCTCTTTGCCTTAAAGAATATTCTTGACCTGTCAGGGAGTGCTTGAAATAATAAAAAAGTTAGCATAGGTGTAAAAATTATTTTTGTATGAAATGTAACAAACTCTCTCCTTAATGAAGTCTCATTTTCCACATCCTTTTTTTTTTTCTTGTCACTTTCTGATTCTAGTCTCTTAAGATATATTTTCTACTTTGTCAGTCGCTTAGGCTGTTACTGGTCACTGTTTCATCCATTACAGGTGTAGGAGGCACATAGCATTTTCATGCTTTGCTAAGGAGCCTGTAGAATTTGTAAGGGGGAAGAAATGAGTTACTTTTTTAAGAGTCAGATTCTCTAAAGGGCAAACTTTCATTAGGGACAAATGAGCAAACAATTTGAATATACAGATGGCTTAATCTAGCCCTGGGCATGAACAACTGAATGCCTCTTCCATAGTTGATGAGAAAACACTAAACTTGCTCTGGATTTGTCTTTAATTTTCCTCACACATGGTGCTTCAAGATTAAGGTTTTTAAATGAGATCAGTGTTTGGCATTTTTAACAAAACAGTATGTTCAGCATGCTGCTGTAAACAAAGGATGATGTTACAAGTGTGACAGAGCAGGTGATAAGGTGTAATTCAATGACTTCCATGTTCCTATTTTTGTTTTTATTTTTTATATTTTCTTTATATATATTTATAGTTTTATATTATTTATATAAATTGCTAAACAAGCATCCAAAGCTTGACAACTGCCAGGAGCAGTATGGAATATGTAAGAGATGTAGTTTTAATTTTTTTTAAAATCACGTATAATTGCTTTCTCCTCAGTAATGATCACCAGTTCTTGTTTCTGGCTTTCATTGGTAAGCAGCACTGGCTAGAGCATTCTGATGAGTCCAATCTTGAATAATAGGGAAATTAGTAAAAGTTTTGACAATTTCAGCGGTGATATTTGATGCTCTTTCTAGCAAGAGAAGAGATGCGAGTGCTGTATGTGCATGTAGTAGGAGATGATGCAGTTTTGATTTGTAGGCAACTTGTCTTTCAGTGGTGATTCCCCCCACACCCCTAATTGTGGGGAGTAGACTGCCTTTTTAAAAGTTAACTTATTCTGAAGTCTCTTGAAATTTTATGTAATGAAATCCCCTGGCTCACTTAAGGAGACTTTTCCTCTGTAGCTGGTGTTAGTGGACTATTTTTTCAAGTCATAATGGAAAGTCTTCTGATATGTCCATTGGGGCTTTTTATCATAGAGTACTTCGGGTTGAAAGAGACCTTTAAAGGTCATCTAGTCCAACCACCCTGCAGTGAGCAGGGACATCTTCAACTAGATCAGGTTGCTCAGAGCCCCGTCCAGCCTGACCTTGAATGTTTCCAGGGATGGGGCATCTACCACCTCTCTGGGCAACCCGTGGCAGTATTCCACCACCCTCATTGTGAAAAATATGTTCCTTATATCTAGTCTAAATCTGCCCTCTTTTAGTTTAAAACCATTACCCCTTGTCCTATCGCAACAGGCCCTGCTAAAAAGTCTGTCCCCATCTTTCTTCTAAGCCCCCTTTACGTACTGAAAGGCTGCAGTAAGGTCTCCTCGGAGCCCTCTCTTCTCTTTCAGTGAGGTTATTCCCTCCACTATGTTGCTCTGTGACTTCTTCAGTCCAGATTTATGTCTTCATTTATTTGACTTCTACTACCATTCTTAAAGACCTTTTCTTGCAGTTTTGTAGACCTCCTTTGGATGATTCACAGGACCAGTAGGCAAAATATGTGTGCCATGACCTGCCATCTTATAGCACAGTAACAGTGTCAAGACTTTGGTTGGTAACACAGAACCATGATTTTGGGGACTAGTAACAAGAAATTGTAATAGCAGCTAGGAGCCCAAGAGTAAATTGCAGTGTCTCAAAAGTACTAGTTGAAGTAGGATGATGGTGAGCAGCCACTCCGATGGAGGAAGGAAAGGTAAACACAAGACTAGAATGTATCAGGTAAAGTATTTTTTTTGGTAGAGATGAGAAATTAATACTATTGCTTGAGGCAATGGGAAGATTTTTTGCCTGGAATACCATAAGGGTGTGAAACTCAGGTGCAGAAGAAACACTAGAGAAGCAGCTAAGATATTCAGAGTGCAGTATAATTGTGTTTAAATTTGCTATAAGAAAACAGAGGCTGAAAATTACAGGAAGGTTTTAATCGTAGCAGAATAGGATTGTGAAACAGTCTTCCAGAAGGAGTGATCAAGACAGAAATCCCCTAACTTTATACTGGAGTGAGAAGCTGTTTTTTTGTTGTAGGTTTTTTGTTTGTTTGTTGGTTGGGTTTTGTTTGTTTGTTTCAATAAACTAAGTAATGTGGTACCTGGAATGGCAGGAGGCTAAACTCTGACTTGGGAAACCTCTTTGAGAACTGTGTTTCTGTGACCTACTGCTTGTACCATTCATCAAACTGCTGCAGACCTTTTTGTAGGTTGTAGATTATTGTTGATGCACAAAAAAAAAGGCAGGGGGTGTCACTGTAGTTTACAAATGAGTTCCTCTGAAATTTAGGCATCTCTAATATTTGACCATTTTGTTTCTTGTGCCAAACTTTACTGGACCCACGCAGCTGCTGTCTGGCACCACCTCCCAGGCCGGGGCCTCTCCAGGCAGCAGGTTGAGAAACCTGGTTAAGTCATGAATCTGTGTTTCAGGCTGAAGCAGGAGGTGGATTGTGTGTGCCTGGATCAAGCATTTGCCTTCACTAAGTCTATATTATTTTCACCTTCTGTTAAGCATTTCTCTCCCTTGTGTCACTCAACTATACTCCAGACAGTGATTAAAATGTGGTGTTCCAGCAGAGTAACAGCAATGGAACAATTTCACATTTTCCTTCCTTGATGAGCCCTTAGTTGTGTTAATGGAAGCCCTGACTAATACGGTGTGAATTAATCAGCATGTCTTTTGCTGCTATCACTGGTGAGTGCTTGCGTGCGAAATATTTCATCTCAGGTGGTCCACCTGGCTTTCTCAATATCAGAAAGTAAGATTTGAAAGTAATACAGCTCTCAAAAAGAAAAGCAAAACAAACCCTAAAAAGCTACCAAAAAGAAGAAAAACCAACTTTCTTTGAACAAATAAATAAAGATTGAAACTCCAGATTCTCTTGGTATGTGCATCTTTGGGAGCCATGTTGTGGAAAGTGTGATGTCACGGTGGTGGTCTGTATGCTGCTGAGGGTCACTGATCCGTGGAGTCTTGGACGGCATGGCTAAGCGCTTCGCTTCCTCCGTTGAAAAATCTCCTTTCCAAACACATGATGTAAGTAAGCTTGCTGTAATGGCTGGAAGGTGGAATCTGAATCCTTTTGGTACAGCTGAGCAGAGTTTAGTGAGCATGGAAAGAAAAACTTCAGTCCCCATAATATATAGTTATGTATTTTTTGTACTGTCAGTGGAAATAAAAAACCAAATGAAATTCATTTGTAAGAGACAAGGTCTTTCTCTCTGAGCAAGACTTAATTAAATATTCTGTTCATCTGTTTTGAAATGGTAAAAAGAATTTAATCATTTTTTTCCAGTAGACCTGACAGAAAATACTGTTTACTTGAGCGTCTGAAATACAAATAGAAGCTGCTGTCGTGACGGGTTTTTTGTTCTGCTTTTCACAATGTTGTTAGCGCAGCATGGGGAAAGCAGATGTATCAGATGGCAGCTCACAGGGTATGTAGCACCTTGTTTCCTTCTCAACCTCTGATTGAAAGCTGCCACCATTAAGGCACTAGGCAAAATTAATTGTGGATTGCATGCCTGAGTCCCATGCACAGCTGATTATCTTAGTAGAAAGCAGCTATACTGGCAGGTGCTCAGGCTGGTGATGTTGCTGGGGGAATGATACAGTGCTGCCTGTGTGTGTGCTTGATGAATGTCTTCAGGACTTTGCTCTGATCTTTATTTTTCCTGGCAGGGTAGGAGTTGGAGAATTCAACAGTTGGTTTTTTGGTTTTTGTTGGTTTGTTTTTTTTTTTAAGTTACTCAGCTTTAGAAGAATGTAGCTAATTAAATTAATTATTTTGCTGCCAGGGTTTACTATGGATCAGGGTTAAAACACCAGAATTTTGAATGAGGCAATTAGCTCTGAAGGTTAGTATCAAGAGTGGTTGTCGGCTAAAGAGGATACCTTCCATTATACAGGCAGGCAAAAGCTTAGGTGTTTTGCAAGAGTCATTGACAGACCTGAGATGCCTGTCAGTTTTAATTGTTGCATCTCCCACTGCATGTCGTTATCCTTTTCATGCTCCTGGCAACTCGAGACCTGTGCTTATTATGTTAACCAATACCTCTTGTTTCCATGTAGAAGTTAATTGTCAGCATTTCTGCTGTATTACAGTATATGTTTTCATTTAGACCCTATGTGGTTTCTGATGAATTACACAAATTCAGCCTATTCTCGTTGCAGATGTGGTAAGCTCTTTGCACGTGTATATAGCTGAAATAATTTGTTTAAAAGCATCCTGGTAAAAGTATTTTCCTGTTTTTATGAGCTACTACTAGTTTTCATGTTTTGGGAGTAAATAGAAGTTAGTGTTCATTTTGTAAATCATCCTTCATATTCCCTACTTAAAGTATGTATAGTCATCTTGTGTGAATAACTTGCTGTACTTTGTGTTGGGGGAAAGTCACAGCTTTAGTAAAGGTAATATCAAAAAACATTTTGTACTTTTTATCTTTCACAACGCTGTCACGGACACATGAAGGCAAAGAAGAGTTAAACATCCTTTATTATGAGCTCATTTTATTAGGCATAGGAAGCCTTTTACGTTAATAAGTCAAACTCAAGTTTATAGTTTTCAAAAGTCATTTTGTGATGAATGTTGAAAGAAATGAAAAGTCAGTGTGAAATGAGTTTGTGCATCTTTATTTTATTTCCAGAGAGAGAGTAAGATTTAAAGAGTGTGGGGAAAAAAAGTTAGTCGGTGTCCTCTGGCTGCCATTTTTCCTTGGTTCTGTCAGTGGAGAGGGCAAAGCCTTTGCCACGTATGAGCCTTTTAGAGCTAACTGTCACCCATGCCTGGGTGAGGACATGAAGGCGTCACTGATATCTGTGCTACCCTGGACTCCGCAGAGCAGGAGGAGTTATGCAGGGCTCTGGTGTTCCTCAGTGATGTCCTTGTTTTGAATGTTAAGTCACCATCTGGTCTGATGTTTTAATAATTTTTTGCTTGTAATTTCCAATGTCCTTGGTGTTTCCCCGTGAGACTCAAGGCCTCCTTGGCTCCAAGTAGGGTGATGCTTGTGAGGAGGCATTCACAGGCTATTTGTTCATTTTTCTGGAATAACATTCCTTCCTTGCTGTTCGCAGCCTGCATGATTTCTACTTGTGTATTTTCGCCATGTTTGAATCTTAACAGCCCTTCCCTCTTAGGAGGTTGGGGCTTTTCACAGCAATTGTGGGTTGTACAGCTGTCGCACTGTTGCGGGTGATACTCCTCAGTGAGCATTCATTCCTTGAAAGAGAAAATGGTATTGTTTAGATCAAACACAATTGTGTGTGTTAACCTAAGTACATAGTTCCAGCTAATGGCGATTGTGGGAGAGAGTAGATGCCAAATGTCAACCCATGTTGTTACTGTGCTAGAGAGGGTTTTTCCTTGTATCTGTTTTTGCAGCCTGGTATAGTAGTGTAACATCGATAATAGGATAACAGGTTATCCCAGAGGCTGTCACTTTGCTCAGCACTGTTTTTCTGTTGCTGTTTAATTTGGTGAAAGCCATGGTGAAGATCAGTGGACTTGTAGGATGCTGGGAATTTAAATTTGCATTTTTGTCATGTTACATTAACTGGGAAACCCGTGTAGGTCATATAGTTTTTCCTTGGTTCTGTGCTGAAACGGGAAAAACAATTGTATATTCAGCTTTTCTTGATGCAAATTTAGGCATTCTGCTGAGTGTAAATTCAGTTAGCTCCTTTGGGAAGATGGTGACAATTCTGTATGTATACTAATAGTGCTGGAAAAAGCAGTGGAGGTCTTGAAACTTTCATAACCTGTTTCTTACAACACCTATTGCTGCAGACCAAATAGCACTGGAAAAATTGAAGAGGTGCTAAAGGAGAAAATAGTATTGCATGGGGGATAATATAGGAATCTACGTTTCAAAACAGTACTTTTATGTAACATAGCATGATTTGTTTTTACAGGAGAAAACCACTTGAACAAAGCTAATAGGTTTCATGAATGTGGACGCTCCATTCAGTGCAGGCTAGTATAAAATGGCAATGCCATTGAGCTGTGACTGGTTGTGTTGAGGTTCTGCTGAGGCTATGCTTTGTGGAGCAGATTAGGTCTTGGTGTTTCTGTTGGAGCAGAGCTGAAACTGGTAATGACTTGGTTTGACCTTGGAGAGAGTTTCACACCATTTTTTTAATTTAAGATCATTCTGATACTAGCTGCGGGATGGCAGAATGATTCCTGAGGACACATGCTGTATGTCTTGAGTTTCATTTATGATCTGGTGGGAGACCGCAAGGAACCATTATGATCCTCTGGGCTGTAAGGCAATTTGCACACAGTAATTAGGGCTGTTAGCCCCAAAACTTACGGATGACTTAGTGGACGTGTTTCTGAAAGATAGCAAGTCTTTATTCATATGTTCTTGTAGATGAAGAGTCTGTTATATCCTTTGGTATTTTATTCCAGCTGATATTTATTCTTTCTCTTAAAGCACTTTGCCTTTTATTTCTACGTTGAATACTGATTTCTAGCCACTAATCCAGTCATGCCTGCTTTTTGTTATGTTGCTGAGAGATCTTCTGCTGTTCAGGTAATTGCGGGCTGTGGGCAAAGGCCTTCTTTCTCTTCAATAAGTTGAGCCTGTTGAGCTCCGTTAGGACTACTTTTTATTATTATTGTTTGTATGACTACAGCACCTGACTGCCTAAGGCTCTGCTTACATTAAGTGTTAAGCCTGGGCTTGAGCTCTGGGCTTTGGCAGCAAGCCTGCCTGCGCTGCTGCTGTTGAGATTGGAGCCTAACTGCGGCGTTCTCCTTTCTGTTCATATGAGGCAGAGTCCAAGATCAGCTGCGCAGCAGGTCTGGTAGTGCTGCCGTCCAGGTAGTCCTGGAAACCTGCCTTCCAGGAATAGGAGTGACGAGGAGAGCGCCATTTGTTTCTGGAGTTCTCCTGCCTGTGAAGAAGGGATCTGTCCATGCAGTGCGTTGAGCCAAGGGAGAATTCAGCTTGCCAGGCTCACCCTCCATGAACTGGTGAATTCAGTGCTTGGGTTATGGGGTGCCCCCCTGAGCTTTTGTACACATGGCTCTTGTGAGTGATGGTGCACACTTTCCGGATGCTGTTAGATGGGGGGGAAAAAAGAGTCTCCTCTGTGGCATGCTTTGGATCTGGACACAAACCCAGGGGATGACGCCTGGCCTCAGACGAATGAGAGAGCCTAGCAAGACAGGATAATATGCGTCGGTGTATCAGTCTAGTGCCCCGGCATACTGATAGCCTTATAGTTGTCAGTTTTCTGTAAGTGTAAGGGCAGAAGATTTCTTTACTAAAAAGAAGAAAAAAAAAAAGACAGCAGAGGCTAAAACCATGTCCTTTAGGAGACAGAAGTAGGTAATAGAGCTGGCATCCTTTATTGATGTAAAGCAGAAGTAGACTTGGTAAGTGAATGGTGAGTGGAAGGGATAGGCTATTAAAAGGAGGGTAAAAAACCTGTGCTTGATGTGACAGAAAATGGAACTGGCAAAGAAGGGTGATGTAGTTGGAGGAGGAAGCTAGGAAAATGATTTTTGGAGTACCATGTGAGTAGGACAAAATTGCAGTAGTTGAAAACAGAGGAGAATGTGGATTGCAGAGTTTATGTTCCAGACCAGGTTTACCGTTCAGTGTCATAACATCAAAGTCCTGCTTTGAAAACGTTCTTAATAAGCTTATGAACTTGTGTTCATCTCTAAACTTCTGCTTTTGGTTGCTGATAACTGTAAATTACCCTTTTCCACCTCATGTGTCAGTTTGAGCAATAGGTACCAAGACTTCCTCCTGGGAGGAGACAGGATGCCTTCCGGGCTTGAATATCTTTCCTGTTCCTAGCTTATATGTATGTAAATTAAAAAATATTGATTTTGGATGGTAGCTCTTGAGATACAAAGATAACCTAAAATGGTGTTGTCATTGTATGATCCCATCTGATATAACACACAGGATGAGCCATATGATGGTACTGGGGTTAAGTCTCCTCCCCAGCTTCTGGCATCTTTCTTCCAGCTTTCTTTGAGAAGATAAACAGTGAATGCTGACAGGTTACGTATGTGAAGGCATTCACATTGCCTTAGGATATCCTCACCTGATGAATTCAGGGCCATCCAAGAAATTAGAAGAGACTCCCTTGGCTCCCACATTAGACTTTTCTGTTTTCTTTTTTTTAAAGAAAAAAGAAGCCTCTTTCACATTACACACTGTCTTTAAAAAACAAAAAGTTTCTTCCCTCTTAATGAGGAGAGGTTGCTGCTGGATTTATGCTTGGGGGACATCCTGTGCCTCCACTGCCCTCTATCCTTAAAAGAGTTTTAAGGTGCCGATCTACAGCAAACTTGCTGCTGCAGGGTGAGCGCACAGTAGGTAAATGCTTCATGTGAGTGCACAGTAGGTATATGCTTCATGTCTGCTTACAAAGGACTAAACCATGATTTTCTTCTGAATCTTGCTATGAAGGACATTACAAAAGCAGAGTGGGAATTCCCAGCGAAAGGCAGCCGTTTCAGTTGGTAGCTAACAAGATCCTACAGACATCAAAAAATAAATGAGGTTCCCTGCTTCAGTTACAGCAACAGCCGTAGAGCTTCAAAGAGGTCACAGGTGTGGAAATTGGAGGACTCTTAATGGAGACTGAGATAAAAAGGGATTCTCTAAAGCCTTGGATGTAACTTACTGATCTGAAGAGTGGTGAGTAATGCAATTGCTAGGAGCAATCTTTGGCTTTGCCTGGAGCATGCTAACAAGCAATCAAAATGCTTGCCCACAGCCAAACTGTTCTTTCCCTTCCCACTCTTTAGAATAATAAAAGCATTACACACAAACCCCACTGTTAATGCAACATGTGGGTGAAGTTCCAGGCTATTGTGTATAAAACTCTCAGTCTTAATTCCAGCAGTAATTATAACTTGTTCCTCTCTCCCCTGTTGTATGGTGACACCGCAGGAAGTGATGCAAAGTTCTCTGTGCATGTGTTAACTTAGACTGAGTGTAGGAACAGAGTCTTATCTAATCTCTCAATTTTTTTTTCTTTTCCTGTCAAAGTCTCAGCTGTAATACTTTGCAATTGGAAACTTTTAGCATTTCACTTCAATGTTTTGTCTGTCTTCAGTTCTGTTAGGAGCTGGTTCTACTGCTCTGTTTATAATACAATCTGACATTTGTTTTCCTCTTTCTCTTGAGGCTGATTTTGTTCAAATTAGAGATTTCCTTGCAACACATGTTTTCTCATTTTCTAGTCTGCAGTTTTTGAGGCCCTCAGCAGTTTAGGCTACGAGGTCCTGCCCTTGGCTATACTTGATAGAAAAAGCATAGTGAATACCACTAAAAATTCATCATTTGCTGCCAGCTATCTGTGGTAACCTTGATATCTCCTGTTTGAACAGAGGAATCCAGCAATTATTGCTGAATGTAAAAGAGTTTTTAGCATTGCCTTTGTATACAGGGTGTGAGAAAGTCCAAGGCTTTTTTTTTTTTTTTAATACTGGTATATTACACCATATAATTGCATCCATCTTTTGATCTGTGGTATGAATTAGCTCCATTGAAAACATGTTTTCTATTTTTAAATCGGTTGTCTTGAACTGAGTTCTTGAAACATTCTGCTTTTTGGTCTTGTTTTTGTGTAGATTTTCCATATTGTGCTGGGTTTAATATAATTGTTGACATGTTGGGTTTGAGGATTTTTTCTTTACTGTTTTTTTTTCCTCTATTTTGTATAAATCTCTTTATGTTTTATGTTACACTGTTTTATTTCTCCAGATTGAGTATGTAAGTTATCTCATAATATCTGAGCATCTCACAGCTCAGAAATGTTTGATGGTGAAGTGCTGTTAGGCAGTCTTAGAAAGGGAGAGCAGAGATCTGGAGGCCTTATGTGCCTTGTTGATGTACTTGACTGAACAGCCTATGTTCCATCCATGGTCAGTAGGGACAGAGAAACATCTCCCTGATGCTTGGATCATAGGTGGCATGATCTTTGCAAGGCCTTGTTTTTCTCCACTGATCAGCAGCAAAGTCTAAATTCTGAATTTGAGTGCATAAATTGCAAATCTGAGGTTAAATGGGATTACTGAGGCACAAGTGACTCTTCCAAGGAGTGTCATATTCTCCTTGTCTTTTCTGTGGCTTTTGTGATGCTTACAAAAAATGTATGCTGTGCTAACAGCAAGCTAGGCCTGCTGTCCCTATACCTGAGGAGCACTGCAGTGTTTCCTTGTGTTGCCCAACCAAAAGTCATTTGCTGTTCTCTTTTCTTACGCTTGATGGTATTTTCACCTGGCCTGTATAGCAGCTTCTGTGGTAGAGCCCTGGTCTGTGACGAGGGCTCCTCTGTGTCATAAAAGTAGTAAACAAAAAGGCACGTATCAAGTTGGGCAGAGCAGGAAAATGCCAGAAATTCCAAGCATTTGTTTCATGCTCCATCCATTAGATGGTCCTCCTTTGAGTTAAGACCTTTACCTTGTGCTTCCCATGGTTGTAATGGGTGTTGAGAGTGCATTTGTGCATGCATTTTCCTTCCTTTGCAGTGGTTCTGGTTGGGGTGTGTGCTTGCTGGGTGTTTTTTAATCAGTTCATGTTGATTCTTATCATCTGTTTGTATAATAGTTTGGGGTTGATGTAATCATTGTTACATGTATTTCATTAAGAGATGTGTGTGTGTGTGTGTGTACTTAGGTGTTTGCATAATTCATGAAGTCAAGTATGTTCACATACCCCTTGTTAGCACGTGAGTGCATGTAGTAAGTACGTACTTCTCTTCTTTGTATCGGTGGCTCATTGCGAAAGGTGCACTGTATTTATTTGGCATGTATATATGTAAAAAAACCCACAAGCTCTGCCATTTATTTTCTTTCTTCTACACCCACCCTAAAAACGTAAAGAAAAACACACACTTCTGCTAGGGTTCTAGGATAGTTTATTTTTTCATTCAGCCATTAGTTTATTCGTTCAGGAGTTGTACACTGGAAAAAAGTGCATCCATTAGACAGTGAGGGCTTTATTTATGAGGGGGGTGGTGTTTCAAAGGGGAGGCTGTCAAGTCCCAAAAGAGCCTTTCATGGTGTATTCTCAGCGTGCTTCTGAGGCCACTGCTCTGCTCATCAGGAGGAGAGGCAGAAATGTGGGCTTTACAGAGCAACTGTGTGTTTCACTGGTCCCTGTGCTCACTGACGTTTATTTACATATTGGGAGAGTAAATGGGTAGAACAGATGGCAACCAGACATTTGGTGGTTCTGTTCCCGTATGCTCCTCAGGGGTCTTGCATTCAGTTTTTGCAAAAAAGCTTGTTCTATAGCGAGGAGAAAAAACCTAGGAGCCTGTTCACAACTATGAAACGCTTGTTGGGTTTTTGCTATAGTGACAGATTAAAGCATTTAGTAAAATGTGAAATAATTACAAGATTTGTCTTACAAGTCCAGATACTTGCTCCTTAGGATAAGTCCATTGGTGCATCCGTCTCTTTCTCTTTATTTCATATTTTCACCACTGGAGTGAGTGCATTTCTATTTGAAGCTGGAGATCTCTTCCTTCAACAAACTCAGCTTGAAAAGTACAAGTCTTATTTATATGGTTCTTGGATACCTTTTGGCCTTTTCTGCAAATATTGTAGCTCATTTATGTTCTTGTAAAAACAGAATAGGTGTAAATTTTGCAGGATTTTCCAAGATATTTAATGTGTGTTTCTTCACTATTTACAGTTATGAAGCAAGAGATGTACTTCCATACCAAGTTGAATTTTTGTCTTACTTTCTTTGTACATACTGGAATGCTGGGGCAGGGCTGCTCCAGAGTGCTGGGCTGCTTGCTTCAGTGGTTTGGGTTGGTTTTTTTCCCCAGTGTGTGCATGTTGTTTGTTTTAGAGAAGTGATAATTAAAGCGCTTCTCCCGGGCAAAACTGTAATATAAAATACATGTTTTGAAAATATGTTAGAAGGGGAGATTCAAGTCAGGTTTTGAATGTCTAAAATTCTCAACCTGTACATTGTTCTTTCCTGTAAAGCAGCCAGGTGTTTCTCAGTAAAGTGAGGAGAAATCAGATGAAAATTGAAGAGCTTGACCTTTTGCACAGCATGCCAAATCAGCAGCTCTAACAGTTTGTGACATGATGAGTTCCAATGACTTATTAGTAAACATGTGAAACTGCCTAACATTTGTAGGAGAACCTGTCAAATAATGTAAATACCAGACTTCAGTTAGTCTCACCTACAATGTGGAATCTCCTAGTATTGGATTAAAAGTCTGTAAAGCAAACCTTTCTGTAATAAACCTTTCTGTAGTAAAAGGTCAATGCTGAACTAGTTTGCTTTGAACCAAGATGGTTTTCAAAAGTAAAGGTAGAATTACTGAACCTCCATGAGTTAATTGACTCGGATTTTAACAAATATTTTCTAGTGCCCTACTTATTAAATAAAGTCTTTTAAAAAGACAAAACTAGGAAGCCATGTCACACTATGCAGAGAGGCTTACCGTAGTAAAGGGTAGCACAGAAAGTGAAAATGGTAAGATGTCAAGAAAGAAACACTATTTTCTTGAGACATGTTTAGAAGGTTGATCATTAACAAAAAATAAAGCGGAAACGTGCCACTTTTCTGTAGGCCATGCTGAGCAAATATTATGTTAGGATTAGTTTAAATGAAGATAATTGCCAAACTAGTGGATTTTTGGCAGTATATTCCACAACCCATGTGAAATACAAAAAATTGTTTCTAAGTAAGAGTTTTTAGCCAGTCTATTGATAGTGTGCATGGTTAATGAAGCTGCTACATCTCACTCAATATGTGACAATGTTTCTGTGCTAGATGCAGCAGTTCTCTTAAATACTTTGTAAGGCACTTTGGAATCCTTTGAGATCAAAATTAAATACAAGCCTGTTATTAAATAGGACCTAACTTCCTTTTTTTTTTTTTTTAATATGGGGTATTGCTGGTTTTAGGAAATGTATTTCTAAACTGAGCCCACCATCGCAGTGCAATTACTGAGTAAATCACATCCTAGATAGTCTTTGCTTTTTTTTCCCTCGATAAAATAACATAGCCCAAATATCTTTTCCAGTGGTTTGTAGCCAGATGCAAACTCAGCTAAAAAAGACTTCTTCAGAAAGATTTTTTTTTTTTTTTCAGCATCATTATATAACTGAAAGTAGTTGTTGTAAATACTGCAGAATTTCACAGCAGTCTTGAAAGCTGTGGCTTCTATGTCCTGGTTCTTTCCCTTAGGAGCAGATGATGGCAGTTTAGATGGTCACATATTCTTTAAGGTCCAGAGCTGGATAAGCATTAACCAAACAACTAATTCAGTAATAGCAGGACTCGAGAAAAGTGAACTGGTACAAACCAGTAACTATTTTTGCAGAGTATGGCAGACCTTCTGTTTTTTAAATTAAAAAAAAAAAAAAAAGTTATGGGTGTATTTGTTGTTGAGTCTTCAAATGCTAATCCTTATGTGGTCATTTGTATTTCTGAAGGGTTTGTGGTGGTTTTTTTTTTCTTCTTTGGCAGACTGATGTCTTGGTGTTGAGCTGCGATCTGATCACAGATATTGATTTATATAAAGTTGTGGATCTCTTTCGGACACATGATGCTACTCTCTCCATGTTGATGAAGAAAACTCATGAACCCACAGATGTGGTACCGGGACAGAAAGGGAAAAAAAAGCCAGGTATGTAGATAGGAATACATATATTTATTTATTAATCAATTATAGAGAAACCACTGGTATGTATGATATGTTTAGTTATCAGTCCGAGAGCAAAAGAAATAAAAAAACATATAGATACCCTGGTTTTCCTCAGATTCCCTGGTGGGGCTGTGACTTGTTTTTTTCCAGCTCAGAATTAACTATTAGACTCATGTAATCTTGCAGGCTCTGATCCAAAGCTCACAAGAGTTAAGGGAAAAGCTCCAGGTGACTTCAGTGAGTTTTGGATCAAACCCTAAATTTTTGTTACATATGAACATTAAAACCGTTAGGCTTTTCAGGAGCACTAAGCATCAGCCAGATTATAGCTGGGAATTTTACCATTGACTGAAGGGACCAGTGCTAGATGGGTAACAAATACTTCTAGAAAAGTTCTCCACTCTCATGGTATGTACTGAATTACTCTTCTGAGATCACATCCAGGAGGCTTTTGCTAGGCAAAACTCCCACTGATTTCAAGGACTTGGTTAGATGCTTATCTTGTCCCTCTTACCATAATATCTTAGTTAGTGCCTTGTAATCTTTAATGTATCTATTCTCACAACACTGCTGTAAGGCAGGGCAGGGCTATTATCCCCATATTACTTATATGCTAAAAGTACCAAATATCATACGGTTGTTCCCATACCATACCTCTCATTTTCTTTTAATGATATCTCTTAAATTGCTGAGGCTTGATTATTGCCAGCTTAGTGGGTACTGGTCCATGATTAAAGCTCAGAGGCATTACAGTAATATGAATAAGAAAGCGTAGCTTCAAACTGTTTGAGAGAGGAGTGGAATGCAAGCCAAGAGTTGGACTGTGTGTCTGAAAGTGGAGGAAATGTGTTTTTAACAGAAAGCTTCTTAGACTCTGCATGAAAAGACTTTCTGGAGCAAAGTGTAAGGATAGTAGGGCTGAAAGCATTTAGGACTTGGACTCTCAAACAGCTCTAAACCCCTCTGTGATAATGGCACATAAAACATTGTCAAGAGCACTACTACAGCCACAGAGTTGAGCATTCAGGAGTTATAAACTAATGTGTCTGTGGTTAAACATCATAGAGCTGCCCAGTACGTGAGCTCTGAGCATACAGGATGAGGGTGAGGAGATCTATAAGGATAAACAAGATCATCTGAAGACTCTTTGTAAATGTAAACACACCAGGTTGCACATGCAGTCTTAATTGGCTTGTTTTTTAATGTCTGTGTGCTTGACTTTGTAGCGTTACTCTTCCTATATGACTTGTTAAAATTTGTGTATGATTTCTTAGATCTGTAAAAGACCAAACTTGAAAACATTAAAATTCCATCATATGGAAGTGTTTTGACACCTACAGTGTTTTTCTGTGGGGCTGGATGCTAAGGTCTCCCACTCAAAACTACTCTACTTGAGCCGTCATGGATAGTCTAGTAAGTTGTTCTCTATGAACTGCCTTGGATGAGACATGTATCCTACCAGACCTTTTTCAGTCATTTGCTAAAAGCAGGGGAGTGCTGAGACTGGGGAATTTTGGGTTTTTTTTCTCCAGGTTCTGGGGAGGGACAGTACATTTTAGGGAGCATTAGACCCTCCTGACTTTTATTCCTACTTGACTGAATGCACCCCATTGCTGTCAGCATTGTCCTAGCTCATCCGTATCTCCTTTCCCATGCTGCCTTCTTGCCACCACCAGCTTCCATTCTTGTTCTCTTTGCTTAGTCTGCTCCTTCAAGCATCCTTGTCAGAGTCCAGCTTCTCTTTGTCATGTATTATTCTTCTTTCACTACCAGTCCCATCCCCTGTTCCAATTCTGACTTCTCCTCCTCGACCTGCTTCATTTATCTGGCCATAGCCACCTTTGTTTTTTTCTTCTGACTGCTGTCTCTGTAGTCTAGTGTCCTTTCAGTGACAGTCCCAATTTCCACCAGTTTTCAGGGACTACTGTCTCTCCCTTCCAGCCTGTCTTGCAGAGTACTCATTTTTATGCTTTTCTTTCCCCTGATCCTTGTGAGCTTGTAAGTTTTATTTCCTTGTAAAAAACAGGTTGCAAAACCACTGCAGATCAAGCTCTTTCCCCTGGAGCAGTCATCACAGCATGGCTCTGGAGCCTCATGGCTTGTGTGTTTTGCTTGTACCACCTGATAGTACAGAGACTTTAGATGGCACCTGCTATTTGATCAGTTCTAGGAGCTGAGGAACTGAAACAACCTTTCCTTAAGACTAAAATATGCAGAAATTTTTGCAGCAAAAATAAATGTCTTGAAAGAGAACACGAAACTGCAGTTTTCAAAGATTTGTAGTGGAGTTAGATGGCAAAAAGTACACTCCTGATACACAGGTCAGCAGTGCTTACTGAATGTCGTCATGCTGCTTCTCCAAAGAACTGGGATACTAGAGGGCCACCTAACCGTTTAAGCTTAGGCTAAACGCTTCTTTTTTTCCTTTAGCCTTAGAAGCAGCTGAACTGTTTTTGCTGAAGTTTTCCAAATGTTCCTTTTAAGGCAGGCACCTGGCATTGGAAATTTCATCCCAAACAGTTAAAATTTGATGAAGCTTGTAAGCAGCTGAAGACAAGATATTAACATGGAATGTGTTTGGGATTTGCTGCTTTGGGAAGAAGGCAGCTTTTCATAGTATGTGGCACTATTAGCTCCTTCTCTAAATTGTGACAAATACGTTTCTATGTACTTGCACTGTACTGTTCAAGTGTTAGTATTAGGAAATGGATCCTTAATCCTGATGAGCCACTAGATCTATTTGGAGCATTATTTATTGTTTTACTGTTCCTACAAATTCATTCAATTTCTGAGAAGGAGCAACAAGACTTTTATTTCACATATGTCAAGTATTTGCTTTTGGGATATTATTGAACATTCAAGAACTGTAATTTAAGGAACAGTTTTTAAATTAGCATGAATTGTAGTGTTAAGCAGCTATAAATTCACACTGATGGTTTCCTGAAATGCTTGACATAACTCAGCTGCATGCTACAGGGTGAAATTCATTGGCTTTTATATTTAGGGGATCATATATGAACAATAAAAAAGCCAACAAGATTATTAATTGGTCAATAAGAGGTATGGCAATAAAAAAAAAAAAAAGCAGAGTGCTAGTGAATGGTAGTAACGCAAATAAACAGAGAGTGTTAGGAATTCAGACACCCAGAATGGAGCCATATGCTTAAAGATGACCTGCTAAGGGATTGAGTGGAAAAGAGGGTCTGAACCTTTCTGTGTATAAAGAAAGGCAGAAAAGATGGGGATGGTGACTCTTTCCTGCTTGTTTTTCTTGTCTTGAAAGCAGCAGGCATGTCATCACTGGTATTCCCTGTGTTTGCCAGAAGACCTCTTGGTGGTCTTGCAGACTGCATCGTGTGCATTCTCTCACTTTAATTGAAAGGGTGGGGATACTGAATCTTTAACAAAGGTGTCTTTTTCCCAAGTGTCAATTAATTATGTTTGATTAAAAAAGCATTTTAGAAAATCTGACTGAAAATTATTTCTTCTCATCAGTGAATTGCTCAACTTCCATTCTCTTGTGATGTCATGATTTCTTTAGGTCATTAAAGCCCTCAAAATTGATGGGGATCTAACTTCTAAGGTAATCAATAAATTTCAATAGCTGTGTCAGATCCTTATTTATCTATCATGAGGAGGCAGAACACATCCTGCATTCCATTTTTATACTTTAAAAGATATTTTTTTTTTTTTTTAGTTACCATCACTGCAGCTTTAATATTTTTCTCATTTTTTCCTTGCAGGGATTTTATAAACTAGTTATGTATTCATTCTTCCATTTTATTTTTTTCCTCACTAAGTAATGCCAGTGTGATTTAAAACAGCACTCTTGTATCTCTGGGAAATTGATTTTACTAATAACTTTTGTCTTTTCTAAATTACAAAAGTAATGCTATTTATTGCCAGTGTACAGGAAGAAACCTAACCTGACCTGGCACCCACTAGTGAAAAAAAAAAATAGTGCTCTCACATGGTTTCACTGTCTCTTTCTTTCCTATGACACAAGCAAGAGAAACCAGTTTGGTGGCAGTCATGTACCTGGTCCCATTTTCATCAAGTTTTTTTTTCCCTTTTTGTTACTGCATAGAGCTTTGCGATAGCACTGTAATAGACTGCCGTAAGAACAGTCAGGAGATGGGCAGCCATGACCTGAAGTTTGAGAGAAGTATTGGTATTTTGATGGAGGAAAATCTGTCACTGTTACGTTTCTAGCCTGTCAGGAAACCCTGGGTAGGTGGCAGTGGCAATGGTTGGTTAGCCCCTATTCTCAAACTTCATTGCTCTCCTTAGCATGAGAATCCACACTGCTTTCAAGACTTATTTCTGAGTTTTTACAGCAAGTGAGCTTTAACATAATTGTACTTAATTTGTAATAGTATTACATGTTCGGGCCTATTTTTGTATTTCTTTGCTGTATGATTAATTTCTGAGAGGGGATGGGGGGGATTTCTGAAGAGGGTATCCTTGATGACTTGGATCAAAGGCTGCTAGGAGAACTTGCAACAGCTGCATAGGTCTGACTATTTTGATAGTGGTGATTGCTATGATAACTCTGAAGGAACAAGTAAAAGGAAAATGAGGCATAGAGCTGAACTGGGGAAAATAGGGTTAAAAATAGTTTGGCTGAGAAAAGATCTTAGAGCATTAACTACTTATAGAGCATGCTGTTACTCCAACGTGCTTAAAGGCTTAGAACTTAAGAGATTGTATATTTGCCAGTTGGGCCCAAAATGATAGTATTTAGTGGGAGAAAAGAGGTTTTTGTTAGAACTGTACTATAGCATTCTTGTACAGCTTGTGTTCCTGTAAAGATCAGTGTATGGTTGCCACCAGAATGATGGAACATGCCACAAAGTGCAAATTAGAATAAGCTGCCACCACTGTATTCAGGTGTTGTGGAAAATTGTTCAAAAAGAAATGCTTTATGTTTCAGTAGAACAAAGTCACTGTTGATGCATAGTCACTGATTTCAGGAGAAGGGAGTTGCCACAATAATATATGTGACTATTAGGTATTCTCTTGGTTGGAGGTTTTATAAGTAGATATTTAAACCAAGTTAGCCCACCCAGAAACATCAATGTTAGGAGTCTTATAATCTGTACTTTTATGTGTGCTTGTGTATGTGATGTAGGTTTTCTATTGCTATCTGTATTTATCTGAAATAGGAGATCAGTTGCAAAGTAGTTAGGTCTTAACTGAAATCATAATCCTCTCCAGAGCACCAGATTCTAATGTGGAGTGATTTATGATGAGGAAGAAACATTTGGATTTTGAAGAACTCTCTGCTTGCCTTGGGTTTGTTGTGTAAATTCAAGTAGCCAGAGTTTGTTTATTAAAAAAAAAAAAAAAAAAAGCGAGAGAAGTGAAAGCACAACTCAAGATGGAGTGTTGCATGTCAGGACCTGTAGTTGGCATCTTCATAAAAAGGATGCAAAAAGCTTGCAGAGCCAGTGCTTTTAATGTCATGATATGTATCAGCTACCCTAACTGAAAAGAAGTTCATAAATATTGTGGATAACTTTTGCAAATTCATTGATTTGCTGTGTTAGTCTGAAACCTAGTATTTCATATTTCGGGGGTGGTTGGTGGTCCCATTTGTCTTTCCAGCCTGCATTAAGACAGGCTTGTATAATGATTGTGTTTGATTTTCTACTTCAGTGGAGCAGCGTGACTTCATTGGCGTGGATGACACAGGAAAAAGATTGCTCTTCATGGCTAATGAAGCTGACTTGGATGAAGAACTTGTCATTAAAAGATCCATCCTTCAGAAGTAAGTTTATGAGTCCTTGTAATAGAATCTGACTTGGGATGGGGGAAAATAACTGTGGACTAGGAGTAATGGTTAAAGATGAGATGGTAGGATGAGAAGGGAAGAGGAAGAAGCAGCTTTTGCAATATTGAGAGAGTAGTATTTTATTATTCATTACATCATTACAACAAGTTGATAGGCTTGTCTGATACCTTTATTGTGGAAAATTCCAGGGGAAGAAAAGGAATGGAGAAAAGGTAATGCTCCTTGAAACGAAGCCAGTATTGCTATAGTTCAGATACAGATTAGATACAGAGATTCAGAAGTGATAGACTTATGTCCATAAATGAAATACTGGTCTCATTGACTGAGTCCCAGACAGATTTACAGAGTATCTCGAAGAAGGGATCTCAGGATTTCATGACACTCATGTGCAATATAAGGCACGAAACCTCAGCTGTGTTTCCAGGCCCAAAAAGATTCATTAGAGAATCCATGTTACATCCACCATTAAACTGCACTGGGCACTTGGATGGATTTATTAAATACGCCAGACTAGCTGAGCTTCCTGCACAGTGTAATTCGTGTCCATTAGTAGAAGAATGAAAAATGGCTTGTTGCTCTTTACACTCCTCTGTACAGTGATTTTAGTTTTCTCGGACACACATTGACATTTTTTGTGGAAAGCTCTGCTGGCTCCTTCAGACCCAGCCTGTAGTCTGTCCCAGGCTGACAGTCAGACTTTCAACTCTGAGATTAGACACCTGTGGGGCAGCCATCTGAGAGCTGGGAAATTCATCCATGTGGACCTTGTAAGTCAAGGATATGGACATCTGGGGTCTGCTCCTAGATAATCTTTTCTGTGAAAATGCCTCTGGTGTGTGCTGTAGACCACAGCTAGGTGTAATCTTTCCTTGAAAATCCCACTACCAGATGCAAGGGAGATGCTCTGTGCCCATGGAAAGATGACTCCTCTTCTGCCGGAGTTTACGGATTACCCTAGAAGGAAGGTGGTCAAGAGTGAGCCCTGTGTTAACTGCTGTGATGGAAAGAATCCGTCCCAGCGTGTTCCCACTGGTGCTCACCTGGGTTTTTCTTGGATGTGGCAGGGACCAAGCTGCAGGCAAGCCTTCTGTACATACACAGCATAGCGTAGCTGTGATCTGCATAGCGTAGGAAATTCAGCACTGTTGCATTCTGTGTTTTTGAGCAGATAAAGACTAATAGATCTATTTTGGGCTAGGGAGTAATATTTTATCTACTGTTAGTAATAGGCTTGTCTTTATGGCTTTCTCCTAGCACTAGCGAGCGGCTGTGATATGATGACTTGGAAATTGCTGTAACATGTGTGATCTTAGTTGACCTCTGATTTTACACATTCACCTAACCAGAGGATTCTCATTCCTGTTACCCTATAGCTAAATTAATCAGGCTTTATCCTGCAGGCAAAACTTTGCCTTCAGGAACACCTGTTCAGATACATTGTCTTCAGCAGATCATCTTGAGCATAACTGTGTGGGATTTGGTAAATGTAGTGTTGGTGATACACAGATGGGATAAAAATCTGTATGTCTCCCTGTCTTTCTTACATTTTCATATGCACAGCTATCAAAGCTAATGTAAAGTGTTAACCACCCTCCAAGTAAAGCCCACAGATGATAGGATAGTCTAGAAGCATGAAGAGAGATCTGCTAAGTGTTAAAAAGAAGAAAAAAAAAAATTAAGAAAAAGGTGTTCTCAAGCATCATGCAGAAGCATTGGGCCAGTATCCACCTGGGTGAGCCTCTGACACCTGAAACCACCTGCTGTGGATGTTCATGTGCTTTCTGTGTTTCATAGCTACAATGGTGGAGCAGCTCTGAGGGAAGCAACGTAGTATATGGAAATTGCCAAATATTTTCAAATGAGGCAATTCCAGGGTAGCAACAACTGTGGGAGCTCTAGGAAGACAAAGTGTTGGCAGCTAATGATGTTTTAACCACTGTGTTGTCTAGACCTGCTCAAACCCTGACTTTCTCATGTGAGAAACAAAAGCGATGCTTAAAACGATCTTTGAAGTCTTTTTTTAATACATCATAGTAAAGCAAGAAGGAGGGGAAAAAAAAGAGCAAGCCCAATCTCGTTTTTCTTCATGGATCACTTGAAGTGACTGACTTTCAGCTACCATGTTGGCTGTTTCTTGATGTCTGGACTTTGTTTTGATGAAATAACAGACTTTGTGGGAAGATGGGAGAATTTCCAGTACACTCATTCGTTCCTCTGTAAAATACAATAGACATCTTGAGGGTGTTGCTTTTGTTTGTTTTGCTTTTAATGGTCCCTTTGAAGGGCTATGGTGGTCTTGTTACATGAACTCTAGAACTCCTTCAGTGCTTGTTTTGCTCTTCAGATCCTTTTCTTTTTCTATTTTCTTTTTTCTCTCCCTTTTTAAGGAGGGGAGTAGAAGGAGGGACAGGGAGGGAGTGGTGAAAGGAATGGGAAGAGGGAAGATGAATTTTTCTTTAAAGCTGGGAATCTTGTTACCGGTAAAAATCTAGATCCCATACAGAAATGGTTCAAAGGACCTTTGGCTTCCCCTTCTCACAGGAGGGAAGTTATGTTGACAAAACATCCAAAGCTGTAGAACGCTAATTTAAATCCTTGAAGAAAAACCTTTTTCCTGACCTTTGCCTTCTTCCTATCATTGGATTTCACGCTTTTCGCTTTCCTGCCATAAAAGAGCAGCTGGTGGGGAGGTACAGGGGAAAACACACATTCTCATGAGTACCTGTTAAGTATTAAATATTTATTTGCTCTTGACTCAGGCATTTTGTAATAACAAAAGTGTTAGAGTGAAACATTTTAATAGGATTTCTAAGTTCATGTGTAACCTGTTATTCTCTTTCTCAGTTTGGTTAGGATTTCTTTTCCAGATTTGTGTTTTTTCGTTTGTTTTGGTGTTTTGTGAGTTGTGGATAGCCATTTTGGTTTTGAGAATGCCCTTCCATGTTACATCACAGAAAGAAGTCTGGATTTTTCTCCTTTGCTTGCCAGAGCAAATCTGGCAAAGCTTTCCATTCAGCTGTTAAAATTGTTCCCCCCCCCCCACCGTTAATTACCCTGATGACAAGTCCCACAGGTAGCATCCTCCCTCCAGTAAACAAGTGCAAAACAGCATCAAATACATCCATCCAGGCACATTTTGGTGTGCATCAGGATGGGCCAGGAGACAAATTTATTGGTGGTGCCTAGAGAGACTAATGCTGCTGGGGAAAGCATTTTCAAGGAAATGGTTCCCTGTTTGGGTAATGAGAGCTTATAAAAAGCCATGAACAGCCTGTGCATGTCATTCACTTTGGCAGATAGTTGCAAGATGAGATATTAGAATGAAAGAAATACAGTTTGGGGAAGTTTTGGAGCCAGTTTAGGGGCCTTTGAAGAGCAAAAAATAAAGTTATGTGCTCATCTCTGGAGCCTGGTTTTGCCGGTGACATCTCTCTGACTTGGGTCTTGGCAGGATGAAGGAGTGAGGAAATGATGAGAATTCCATAGCTGCCGCCTTTGCTTTCGGAGGGGGCAAAGGTATTTGTTTTCAAAGCATGATTACAATGGACAGGGAGCTTTTTGCTCCACCTCTGATATTTATGGTCATGCAAAGTGAGACAGTAAAAGACACCTGTTGGAGCAGGTCTAAATTTGGAGCATTTCCTTTTAAGATCTTGTGGGCTGTGTAAGGGTGAGTTCAGCCTTCGTGGGTGTTCTGTCTGCACAGACGCAGGTGCAGGGCTTCTCCTAGAGAATATGTTAATAAATCACCATGACAATTCCAGCTACTTATTACCTCATATGCTTCAGACAGAAAGGAATACCTCATCTATAAATATATACAGTACTAGCATTAGTAACCCTGAAGTAACAATACAGATCTGTTTTTAAGATAGTTTAATAAAAAGAGGGGGGGTAAGATGGGGAAGTTTTTTATTCCTTTTCCCCTTGCATCATGAGAGTATAAATGAATGGTGTAGTACAATTTTAGAAGGCAGCGTTGCCAAGTGGGTAGGTAATGGGAGTTCAGGAATAGCTTTGATACACTTGATTTCCTTTCTGTTGCCTTGGGATATTGCCTTTTTTTTTTTTCTGCTGATAATTTGTTTTAAGTAAGTGGATCATATGTAAACACACCGCAACTTCCTTTAGTGTTTCTGTTCTCTGAAACTGCCCTCCCTGGGAAATTGGTATCTCTGAAACACTCTGCCACTCCTATGGTGGTTCTTTTGGGTTTTTTTTCTTTTAAAATCTACTTCCATGAGAAAGGCTGGGAATGACACAGGTATAGGCAGATGCTCCACTGTGTAAAGCATCCTAAACTAGATCATGGGCAGATGCCTTCTTCTAGATCCAGCTGTGCTGGTGAAGGGGGCCACCACCTCCAGCTTGCCCCCAGATGGATGTATGATTGAGTACTTCATAAGCCACAATGTGTCAAAATGAGCTGCGTTACTTTTAATAGACTAAACAGCA
>NW_010520567.1:32159-36184 GCF_000687285.1 Phaethon lepturus
ACTTCATGCATTAGAGAGTGGTCCCCACAGGCAGTGCCACTGTCAGGGAAGGGAGGGATGCAATAACCCAACTCAGTAGCAAAATCCTGAGGAACAACTCAGGGCAGACGAGGAGGCAAAAACTCTTTGCTGGGCTCAGCTGTCTACATGATGAATACGCAGTTATTGGCTTTGGTGGCAGTCCGTGTTGGAAAAATCAGTAATTTTCACTATTAGCAAACTTTCGTTACTAAGTTTTCTTTGTATTCAAGTGATATTTTGAGGAATGCCATGGAAAGATGTTGGACATATCTTTTTTCTCTAAAATGTGGCTTTTAGGGACTGATGCACAGATCTTCATGTCTTTCCTGTTAGTCCACATCTGCTCTTTTCATACATAAAAATAACATTTTCTGACTAACATCTAGAAGGTAAGTCAGGTTCTTCCTGTCTCCTCCATCATAAAAAGTAGAAATTGTATATGTTGATTTAGGTCATAATCCTTTTGCAAATGCACAAGTCAGAAAAGAATCTGGTTCCCCTTCGCAGAACTGCATTGGTTTCACAGTACTAGTAGGAGTTTAGAAAGTTGTAAAAAGTTATTTTAGCCAGTAAAGCAAGTGGACCTGACTCCGAATCAAAACAGGAGAACTAGATCTATTGAATTCACCCTATTGAAGAGGGTGTGATTTTTACATGATAACTTCTCAGACTATAACCACACTTTAAAAATGTTGATGTAGCTTTAATCATAGTTCTTTACAAGACGATTTTGCTGAACATTTCCGAAAAATATGTTGGCCTGTGAGTTGTTGTTTGAGCCATGAGTTGGGAGTAGATGTTCTCAAGATGCTCTTGGAGGTCTTGCTTGCCTGTTTGGAAGTTTCTCAGTTCACTAAGAAGTAGCTGCTGTAACTAAAAGGCATCCATTTTCTCAGTGTTTGCCCTTTTCATTATGCTCAACTTGCTCTGCTTTTTCTGTAAATATGTTGGGGATGAGTGTAGCCTTCAACTTCAGAAATTGAGTATTTTTTAAATGATTTATTGTTTTTAAAGTGGGTGTAGCCAAATATAAGGAAAACATTTTAATTCAGTGCTTTTATATGTTATGCTTGTACAATAAACATGGACATAGTATCAAAGCAGTTCATGAGACATTGACTTTATATTTTAAAGAATATACTGCTATTACTGATTTTTAATACTGTTACTTCCACAGGATTTTACTGTGTTTTGCTGCTGCCGTGTTATTTTATTCATTCAGTGGGGGGGTTGAAAGGAATGTACAACATGTCCAGGTCCTATTTATAATAGAAAGGTCATGCCATGTCTTGACAGCTTGTACAGGTAAGAAGTCATGAATCTTAGAATCTAGAATATTAGGAACGACTTCTATTGAATGTAGCTATAGAGAGGTTTTTTTGGCAATGAATTTAGTTTTACTGCAAGATTCTTGCCAGTGCTACAGTACGCATAAGACTACAAGCAGAGAGCGTGAGGCTCAGAATTTGGTTTCTAATCGTCAGTAAATGTATGTTGCACGGATCGTCATTAGTCATTTGTCTGTCTGCTGTGGTCTCAGACCAGCACTTAGCCAGTGATTTGGTTTTACTTTTCGGAGGTTTCAAAGGAGGAAGAACTGACTGTATTGCTTGGACACCCGTGAGTCCATGTGACTTGGTAAACGCAGTGCTCTGGATGAGTCATCAGGTTGGACAACACTGAAGTTGAATCTCTCTCATTGTTACTCTAAGCCAGGCTTAGGCCTTGAAAAAATGACAAATGGTCTGTTCAGTTTAGAAAGCTGTCTTAATATTTTAATATAGTTGCCACTGTGTAGTTTTTAGCAATGCTGCAAGTTAGTTTCTTTTGCGGAGTTGATGGGAAATGCAGCCGTCACCAGTTGCTTTTGTGATGTGTTTACCTCAGTTGATCCAGATGAAACCTGTAGGTTCAAAAAGTTCCTCTGAATGGTCTGGTTAGGGATGAGATGCAGAATGATCAATTATTTGCTTTTAATGTACGTTTTCAGCCATAGCATGTATTCAATAGAGCTGCCTGTTGAAATCTTAGGGTTTCAGCTGGTGTCCAGTGGTCTCAGAATTACGAGTACGCAACAGAGGGGCACAGACTCCTTATTGTGCGGTTGGGATGATACAGAGAAAAAAAAGCCAAAGGTCAGAGGAGTTATCCCTGCTTGTGCAAGCGCTGTCAGGCTCTCCCCTACCACATGTCCACCATGTGTTCCTCATCAGCGGGATGTGGAACTCCATGACGCAGAGCAGACTGGAATGCGGAGTTAGTTAACACCCGCCGTTGGGGAATTTATCAGCCAATGTGGAATATGGGGGGGAGGAAACAGCCTAGTTTAAAGCAAAGTAAGGGTGAAATGAGGCATGTGACTGTTCCTCTTCAGTTAAAAGGTTTGATTCTGCTTGGGACTGAGGTCACGGCTCCTGAGCCCAGCCAAAGCTTGTGGTTCCCTTACTGTTCTGCATTACTGTTTTTTGGGGGTTTTTTAAAATTTTTTTTTATTAATCCTTTAAATTGTCATGTTTGGTAGAAGACTTTTGCGGTGGTCTGGAGGGAAATACCCTTGGGATTTTTGCAAGGAACCATTCATCTAGGTTATTCTAAGAAGCCCAGACTTTGAAGAGCCTTTCCTTCATGCTGGTCATTGAGATCCCAAATCACTAACTTGCAGGGATACATAAAAGTGTTAGCCTCTCCATTAAAATTAGCTACACTTGGTATCAATTGAACTGCAATTGCATAATATTTTTAGTGCTGATTTATTACACTTACTTCATGGCTACTGTGAACTCTAACCTGGATGATTTACTGTGATGTTTAGCACTGCTAAGAATACTGTAAAAGTCATAATGGAAAGAGTCAGAATATACAGTTAGCTCGTTGAAGGTATATGTGTGCCCACGATCCTTATTGGGTTTTCATTCTATTTTACTTGCAGCAAATATATATCTTTCAAAACATTTCCATTCATTCAGAATACAATGCTGAATTCCCTCTTGAATAGCTGTTGTGTGGTTCTCCCCAAACAGCATTGTGCTGGCAGTTTCTGGAATTACACAGGAAATGAAGAGCATAGCAAACTTTCCTTTCTCTTGCTAAGACATGCTCCCTGGGAGTTCTTCCAGTGGATCAAGTAAATAGCAGAGATCTATTCCTAAGGGCAGCATGTCCTCTACATTTTGAGAAATCCTAATTTTCGCTGGCTTTAAATCCTTCCCTTCTTCATCAAATTTATTGCACCATTTCCCCAGCTAGATAAGATTAGATAGATTCCTTTTACAAGCAGTAAAACTTCTTATCCACTTGTCTTAGAGATTTCTTATAGAACTCTCTCCTTCCCCAGTCACCAAAGATTAAATACTCTGTTAGGAATTAAGAGGAGATGGCTATTAGACCTTGATATGTGAACTGGCAATGCAGAATGCCATATCTTGCACAATTACGCATTCTAAGTATAATTTACATGTACCTGCGTATTGGCCAGTAATAGCTGTTGGTATTACTTGGGTTGATCATCTTGAAATCCTTTAACCTTTTAAAAAAAAACATGTGAGGGGTGATATTCATAAGCCAGGTTAGTGGAAGCTCAAGATTTTGAAAAATCTGGGTCAGTCAATAGAGAGATTTAAAAAGGGAATAATTTAGGGCCTTCAGACAGAAAAAATTTGGCTGATGGACTTTAATTAAACTCTGAGGATTGGAAGCAAACCACTAAGAAAGCAAGGGAAATTCAAGTTAAAGCTCAACTTCTATTTTTTCTGCATATAAATCCTCCAGCAGCTGGTGATATTTGCAAGAGCACAAGAGACTGTCTTTCAGTATTCCCTTTGATTTTATTTTTTTTTCCTTTGCTTTATTATTCCCAAGGTGTAGCATTAAATATCATTTCAGAGGCCATGTGTGTCCCTAACTTCTCTGCCCCATCTCTATGGTACATGTGTTTATACATGTATGCATATATGTGTAATATATAGCTTTGTTCGCTAATGTATGGGTACAGCATTTCGTGGGGG
>NW_010520568.1:0-10659 GCF_000687285.1 Phaethon lepturus
TCGTTAACAGAGCCTCATCAGAGCCGGGACAGGGAGTCACGGCCCTGCGAGCGCCTCAGTAACGCACGCTGGCACCGGCCCAAGGAGAAACTCTCAAAATCAACCAACTCTAGCTCAAGAGCTAGCCGCTAGCAAAGGCTGTGGGGAGAAAGTGGTGCACCTCCCCGCACCCCCCTCAAAAGCACCGCCAGCGACCGCACTGGGCAGTGCAAAGAATTGCCTGGCTCGAGGGTTAAGAATAAACAGTACAACTGAAAGGGCAAATCTAGGGACACTGGAGAGAAGCAGAGGAACAACCTGGCAGCTGAGAACACGTGGGCCAAAAGCAGCCCAGGAACATCCCCAGAAACATGCAAAACCCCATTGCTTTTACCAATTCCTAGTCCTGACAAAGCACTTGGGGAGCTGCTGATGAAAACTGCCTTACAGAAGGGGAAAGGACCCTTTGTTTTGGGAGCATGGACACGGGTTGCAGAGGATGACCGTAGCTCAGCCAGGCCATTAGCAAAATCCAAGCGTTAACATCTACAAGAAATGTAAGGCCCCAACGGGCTACGAGGAACAGCATTTGTCTACAAAGCGTTCCCCTGGTCCCAGAGAAATGCACACGGGAACAGAACGTGGCCGATGTCTCTGCAACACTGCTAAGGGTGTCAACGGTGCAGAGCCTGCACTGACATCGGAAAGAAGTGTCATGCAGCCTGCAGCAGCTTTGCACAAGCAGCACTAGATGCAGCTACCCTTGCTGGAACTTGTGCAATGCTGAAGAGCAGCATTATGGTGTGCACAGGACTGCAACCCACCAGTTTCAAGTTAAGGCTAAAGCTAACTGAGTTGTGAAAGCAGTGATTACATACTGCATGCCTTGGTCCAGCATTTACATTTGTTCTTACAGCACCTTCCCATTTTCACTGTGGACATGGAGTACATGACCCTACCATCCATCCAAGGTTAGGACAGTGTTTCAAAGTACAGGACTGCTTTTCTACTTGTGGGATCAATGTGAAAGATTCATGCTGAGGATGGACAGAAGGAACACATGGAAGCCTGCAGCAGGCATACAGCAAAGCTCTCGCCACTGCCGTATTGCTGCAGCCTGCCATCAGTCCTTTGGTTAGGGCAGGTAAGAGACAAGCTGTTGGGGGGTAGGTGAGAGTTGGGCATCTTGTGACTCAAGTGCATCGTGACTACTCAACTGCACGTCAGCACTGTGCAGTGTGTCTGGACATATGAACACCTTCCAGTTTTTCTTCCTTTGGCAATCTGTATTCTCTAGGAGACTACCCTAGCAGCAGCCTTACCATTAATAAAGAGATCTGTAATGAGACTCCTAATGACCTAACCACTGGGAACCCATGAACTGCCTTCTAGTGTCAGAGAAATTCATGACAACTGCTTGTTTACATAGAGAAATGTGTCTTGCTCTTCCCTCCATACACCAAGGTGATACGATCCAAACAGATGTAAGGCAGGCTCCCAGATTCCTCTGCAAGCTGAGAACTCACTATCTTGACACTGACACCTCTGAGGGAAACACCTTTGTCTTAGGTTCACTGGAGGAGCAGAAGACCTTGAAAAATTACCATTATAGTTACTTTTAAGTCCATGTGACCTTTCAGGGCACAGATTTCCCCTGCAAAGAAGTAAAAATTTATTAATAAACTGGAATAATTTCACATTAAAAACAGGGAGGCAGGCATGCTACTAACCTTGAAAACATGAAGACCAGCCTCTTGCTTTTTTCCTCCCAACTGCAAATCAATTATCCACTTGACAGCAAGCTTTTAATCTTCTATCACTCATCAGCAGTAATCATTTCACTTTTTATTTGGAATTTTTGAACAAGTGTTCTGTTTATTAGCTTAATAAAAGCTAAAATGCACAGAGCTACAAACATGAGGCACCTCAGCACGCACTAACATGGGGCTCCCCACTATTTCAACCTTCTTTATGCTGTAGAGAAGCCAAGACCACCAGGATTTGAGATCCACAATGGAGATACCCCAATGAGTAACGAGTCCCCACCATGCCATCACTTGCTACCTTTACAGCTACTACTAGAAAGCACATCTTTCACACCATACTTACATCTCATTTACCGCTGGAACATGTCATATATACTTCACAGGTTTAGAAGTCCTCTTGGCTTCTTTCTCCCAAGGATATCAAATGTCTTAATGCAACACTGCATGAGAGGTTGTCCATGCATCTAGACTACACATGACTTGACTTAAATAAGCAGGCAATTTAAAGTCCCTGAGTTACACACCACCTCCTTACACCATTTCCCCAGAAGTCATTGCGTGCTTTCTGGTTTACCAATTAGCATTATTCTTCCGTAACAGCACCCATGGGTGATGTCATGAGGCATGCCACCCTCTTGTGTCCAAGACAAGTTTAGCTAGTTCCACCTGGAAGCAGATATCAGGATAGCACTTCACCAGACCAGAAGCAAACAGCTCCCAGGTGGTCTGGGCACACAGATCTCTCTAAACCTCCCTTCAGAATTTTGCTGCTGCTGCTACTTGCATTTAAAAGAAAGTTCAGTATTTCAGACTAAGCAAGGAACCTTTGCCAATTAGAAGCAATTTTCAACAAACCATCATGATAGAGTACCAAAAGCATCAAATGTAAGTAACTTGTAAACATTAGTGACATAGGAGTAGATTCAATTAACATGAAAAACCACAGAGACAACTTGCAATTCAAAAATAGACTTTTGTCATGAAGTCTTTATGGCTTGACAGAAAGAATGTTAGAATTGTTTTTGAAATGGTTAGTGCAATTTTTTTTTATTTGAGAGGTCAGCTATAAGAAGAGTTAAACAGATGAATCCAGTATGACACCTCAGCTTCCAAGTTGTTTTTGAACCTGATCTGAAACATGGCACTGGACTTTTATCTAGAGTCAAGGCGTTTGTGATCTTAGAATTAAAGCTGCAGCTATTTTCTCCCAGAGATGGTGTGTGTGGGGTTAACTTCTTTAAGGGATAATTCATATTTCATATAAAACAGAGGAAGGAAAGCTTAGCAGCTTAACAGCATCAGAAGTACAGCTGTGTGCTTGACCAGTACCTCTGCAATCCACACATAGAGCTTCATCTAATACATAATTCATTTGGAAAAGTGAATGAAGAAAGGAGTAAGCAGCCTCATTGAAGAGACAGGTAATGCAGCATTTGAAAACAGTCCTTTTCTGGACATTCAGACTCCTGCAGGGTAACCTTGGGCATTTACACCAGGAGTGGTTATGAACAGCATATTCTCCAGTGCTGCCTCAATTTAGATCCTCCTCTCCTGCTATTTCATGCAAAGCAAGAATGAATATCCAAGCTTCTATCAAAGCAAAAGTCAGTGTCACCTTCCTTGACAGTGATAATGGTGTTTATGGATTTTTTTTTTTTTTTTGTAAGTAGAGTACACTTTTTGGAATCGGAAGTCAAGCTTCAAGACACTCACCATGTCTTCAGCTTTCATCTGAGTTATCCATTCTCTGATTTAGGAGACACCACTAGGTGCTGGCACCACCATTTCCTTACACTTATTGCTTTTACAAGCTATATTCATTCCAAGGACACCTAATTCATCAGAGCATCTTTGCTCTCCCCCCTCATTACTCTTCCAATATGAAGAACTCCCATTAACCCTAATGGAAGTCAACATATGCGCACACAGGACATAACAGACCTTTTAAGGCTATATGGCTGACCAACAGAAACAGAAAAATACATGCATGTAACTGAAATTTTCTTCCACTCAGCAAAGGGTACTGAGTTTTAATTGAGACTCTTCAAACTGAAATTTTCTTCCACTCAGCAAAGGGTACTGAGTTTTAATTGAGACTCTTCAACCCGTTACCCCTACTTCCTTATATGCACCTTGTTCCCCTGCTCCCTTAATTTATGGGGAAGCCGCACTGTGCTTCCCTGAACAAAACAAGAAATAGATCACATCAAGTTTGCTCCATAGACCAAAAGGTAAAAAAAAAAAAGACAAACTGGTTCACAGTTAACTATAAATAAAAGTGCAATAAGTGTTCAAGTAGAGTGTAGAGTTTAAGCAAGCTGTACAACCACATTTGGCATAGTCATCTTTTAAAGGCTCTGCGTGGGTCCCTCCCATTACTGACAGCAGGGAGAAGAGGCTGAACACTATTAGCTGGTACTGGATTTACAGGTCCTCGTCCATTGCCTCTCCCACTACCTGCATAACCGTGGCCGTGATTATATGTAAATGGAAATCCACTTGATTCAGGTCCAGTTTGTAAACCATTTCCTAAAAAGACAGAGGAAAGGTTATCACGAGTTCCATGGACTGAAATCATTGCTCCCTTACACAAGCCAAGGAACATACGGAGTTTGCAGCAACCAGCAAACCCTCAGCACCAGAAGGGAGAGGGAAAGCCCCTCTGGCACAGCAAGACCCCAAACCACAGCCTACCTTTTTCCCCTCACCTCCCGGCCTACCTCCCCTCCATCTCTACCCCCCCACTCTCAACTAAAGCAAGAAGAGTCACAGAAGGTTGCACGTTGGTTCTTTGCACGGGATAGAGACTGGAGTCTCATGAAGCTACACTGGTGCTTTCAGAAATTGTGCACTGTCTTGCAGGTCACACACCAAGATGCTCCAGAGACAGCAGGGCAGCAGAAGTCAAGGAGAAATAAGCAAAAGAAAAGCAGGCTGCACAAAGCTCCTTGCGTCATTCCCCACTGGCAGGCACAGAGAAACAGAAAGCTGTCTTGTGAAGTCCAGCCACAGAAGCAACTCAGCTAGCACCAAGTTCTCATGAACTTGAGCCTCATAAGTGTCCCTGCTCATGTTTTTCTGGTAGGAAACAGGACAGAGCTGAAAAGACAGAATGATGACAGGAAGCATGGGGAGAGAAGGAAGAGACAAAGGGAAATCATTGCACTTAGAGACTGCACAAGAAGCGGGAAGAGAAAAAAAAGAAGTTTCAGAAGGCATGCACAAGCTCAGTGGAAACAAAGCTGTCCACCACCCAAAGCAGGGACACCAAGGAAGTGGTAGAAGCCTATACACTAATTGGGCTGAAAACCTACTTGCCTCACCCTGGCACTGAAAGCACTGAAAGACTGGCCTGAAAGCACTGCCCTTCTTCCCTCTGAATCATTTATTTTCAAAGGAACAGAAAGGGCTCGTAAGAGAAGTAAAATAACAGAAATTAAAATCATGTTGCTAAAGAGGAAGCAGACAGTCACTGAATTGAAGTGACACAGCTTTTTAACAGTAAGTTATGGATCAGTTTTCTGTCATCCACCAGCAGAGCTTAGCTATATAACACCAGGCACTGAGCCTGGGCATCATGTAGGCAGGCCATAACTAAGGTTCCCCTTTCAGCTTACACCCACTCAAGCCTTTGAAGCATTTTCTTATTTAAGATTCAATGTTTAAATCCATCACAAAATGATCCAGCCAGGCCAAGTACTGGAATTCAGATTACTACCACTTCTGTTTTGGGGAGCTCCCCCAGCAGGAAAGCCACAGTGACTGGCAAGATTAAAGTAAGTAATTTTTAAAGCCAAGGTCTCAGGTGGTTTTAAAAAAAAAACAACAACATAATTTCAAGTTCAAAAATTCTTTGACAGCATCAAAACAATTTAGGATTAGTTAAGTCCTTTTACATCATACAGGCACCTTGAATATTCTGATCTCTTCCTCTTCTAGGGGACAAATCCTGAAACCATTATTCAGGAAATGTTCATGCTTATGTGCTTGCAGGTTCAGGCCTCAGTCTAAAAGACTTTTTAGAGCAGAAAGAGTCTCTCCTCCCAGAGAGGAGAACCCTTAGCAAGATAAGTTCATTTTTATTCCCATTAAGCGTTTCTCAAGCGTTTTTCACAAAATGAAAAAACTTACCCAGTGGCCCGAAAGTACAAGAACCCATATTACTTGATGCAGAACTATTATTCTGTTCACCCTGTGCCTTCAGAGAAATGTAAAAAAAAAAAGACAAGACATGGATCAGAGAGAGAAATTTCACATTTTTACAGAAAAGGGATGATTTTCTTCCCTGTGTTCTTATAGTGGCTCCATATGGAATTTATCTGCTACTCTAATTATTGGCTCATTTTTGTGTATACATCACTTCAGGTCCATTTTTCCAGAAGAGTCACATCTGATCACAGCTTAGTATGAAGTATTCAGAATAAAGAGCACTTTATGCCAGAAGCCTCAGACAAGTTTAACATACCAGTTTGTTCTGCCCGACGTGTTCTGAGTTGGGCTCACTGAAGTTTGGCACTTCTGAGTATACCATGCAGAACCTGGGGAGAAATTAGAACGATGATGAAGTTCTAAAGCCATTTTTTAACAGAGTTCTCAGCTCCACAACTCAAAGAGCATCTGTTCTGGACATATCCCATCACCTAGAAGTAACTAACCCAGACACCACTGTTCAGAGAATATCCATAGGTATTAAAGGGCTCTTTGATCCCTTCATAGGCTTGTGGCGAAGCTGCCACATCTTCCTGGTGAGGCTGTTTCCGTCAAGCAGAGGCAAGTACACATTTACTCTAGGAGGTAAATTGGCTTTAAGAAAACAAAAGGTGATGAAAGAGCTTCCTTCACCTCTCTTCCAGCTGCACAATCTTGTCCAGCACCCACTCACAACGTCACCCGAGGCACAGAGTCACTCAGCCTGCTCCCAGACTGCAACTGCATTAGATCTCCAGGGAAAACTGAAATACTCCCACATACTCCTGCGCTATGGAGTGCCCCATTAACATAATAGCGCAGAGGAGTACAAAACAGGGAGTGAAATTCAAAGCATCCTTTTCCACTCGAGGGGACTGTGGAGGAATAGGCCTCCCAACTCACCACATGGAAATTATGGCAGAGGGGAAGAAAGACTTGGATTATTACGCAGCTTGGACTCGTTAAGCAGAAGTGAAGCTCCAACCTCCTGCTGGGAGGCACAACCCAGATAAGGACTCACCTCGCTCCAGCCCGCTGGAGAGCAAGCCCACTGGATGACGCTCCTGAGGCGATGGCTTTGCACCAAAGGAAATCTGCAGGTCATCCCTCACAAAATCCAGCTGAGCACTGGGCATTTTTGAACCACCCGAGGAGAGAAGTGGCCACCCCACAGCCCCACTTCCCTGATGACTACAAGGCCTCCCATGGCCCTTCGCGCAACTGCGGAAGTACTTTTCTGGTTAGAAAACGTTGCTATTTTTCCTGTTGCTTGTCAAGTATGTTATTCATGCTTGCTCTTAGTCAGGAGGAGCAGCCGCCTTAATTCGTGGGCAGTTTAAAGAAGCTTTAATGAGGCTTGCTTCTGTTTAGATATGATTCACTGGAGTTACCTCTGTCTTCCCTCTTTGCTCTGCTTGTCTCTAAAGCATGATATACACACACACAAGGATTCCACCAAAATAAAGTCATTATTGAAGCTGAGGCCTAGGTAAGCAACGCAGATTAAGTCCCTTGTCATTTATACAATTCCCCCCCTCTAGGTAAAACCCAGACCTGTGCCGAGATGGAGGCCAATTTTCCTAAATATACCTAGAATCCAGAGAGGGTCAGAGCTAATTACCACCACAGCATATAAAAACTCACACCACACTTGCCTGCACTATACCTATCCATGGCCAACCAACACTCTTTTTCTGCCCTAGCTTCAATTTACTAAAAGCCACCACGTCTTAGACTTACCGTGACACTCTGCTGAGAGAGGACATAACACCACAAGTATAAACACGCAATACTTACTCCCCAATTTTATGCAGCTCGCCTCCTCGTCCTGTGTAAAGTGTCAGGCATCCTTTCCACAGAGATGCGTACCTGGCCAAAGAAAGGAGAAACAAAGAAATCTCTTAAATGAGAAATACCACTGTGGAAAAAGAAAGTAGAAGCACGCTATCTTCCAAGAGTTAATCAGTGTTATGTATCAGCATGGACTAAAAAATTCCCAGGGATCCCAATTTTACCACACTGAAATTTTTATATCTCCCTATGTTTTGCTTCTAGCAAAAGGTACTGGAAGCTCAGCTGACTCCTTTGGCAACTCCAGGAAAACAGCCAATTATTTTGAGATTGGATGCTCCTTCCCTGGCTGGAGCAGCCCTTATGACTGTTCCTGCAGAGAACAGGCATTTTGCCAGCAGCAGTACCTGTATTACCGTCCACTGGCAACTTTCAGTTCTGCTTGCAGCAGGAGCCAGGAAGAATTACCTTTGGTTCACTGGAGAATTAGAGATACTGCTACTGAATGTGTATAATAGGAAGTGCTTACTTTTTTAGTATAGGTCCTTATCAGAATTTATTTTTTTTTTCAAAGGCACAAGTTTGGCCATTATGTTCCAAGTGACAGAGAAATGCAATGAAGTAATTTTTTGATTGCGGAAGCATTCACTTACAAGACAGCATGAACGCACTCTGGTCTTTATAGTGGCACTTGACTTCAAGCACTGGAATTTGAGTTATGCAAAACTTTCTGTAGAATTGTTCATTTCAGTGAGAACATCATGTATGTGAGGAAAATAATGCAAAACACAGTCCAGAAATCCAGGTGCAGTGCAAGGGAGTTAACAGGAATGTGGGTGTCTTCTAGCAAAGGAATGGAGAGCCCCAGCAATTGCGCTCTCAGGAGTCACAGATCATCTGGGTAAGTCACCACTTCCTTATGCTCCAGGTCTATCTCTGGAACACAGACAACAAACCTTCCTCTTGCCCTTTGCCTTATCTGCTGAGACGGGGAGCCATCCGGGCACACACAGGGCCTTGAGCAGAGGCACCGAGGAGGAGTCAGGTCGGCAGAACAGGACCGTAACACCAACGCAGCGATAACCTGCTCTGTACTTCAACAGAAGCAGTAAAGCATAGTGTCTACAGTTACGGTGCCTATCTCGGGAGTTTTCCATCCAGAAGGAGGATTAACGCTCTTCACTTCATAATGCTACCTTTCACTTTAAAGATCCCCTCTATGGTTAACCTTTAATAACCAGCTAGTTGGGCAGTCTTGTGGCAGAGCACAAAGGAAAAGAGCTACCAAATAATAAATGCAAGTCAAAACATACATTTACTTGGGTCAAGACCCAGCAAATCATGGGACTGATAACCGCCAGCACAACATTATTTCATGTGTGCAAGTATTTGTTTTTTGTCTCAGAAGAAGTTGGCTATAAAGCACTAAACTCCAGAACCAACTTCAAATTTAGAAATATTAACTGCAGCAGTTTCCTGTTAACGTGTTAATCAGCCAACGACAAAAATCAGCAACAGCGTCGGCTTTTGCAGAGGAATGCATCTACAGCTTAAAATTGAGCAGGAAAAAAAAAAGGACATATTTACAGGTGGGGCCTAGCTAAGCTTTTCTGCTTTAACAGCAAGCATCCTGCTCCGAAGAGTCAGGTTAGCCTACAGAGCTAAAATTTACCCGCCCTGCAATGGCAACATCACCCCCCTCCATTAATCCTATTTGAGTTAAGTAAAAATTGTGTTTGGAGAACACTGTACGTCAGTGTGAGGGCATTTTTCTTAAGATGAGAGCCAAACCAGAACGTATTTTGTTTTTGCCTAAGAACAGTCCCAAGTGAGCATCCAATTCATGTAAATGAAGGCATGTCTTAGCCACCCACCAGGGACAGTGGTGTCAGTTCGTAAATTTTAATTCATACAAGCCAAACTCACTTGACATGAAGGGATGCAACGACCCTCATCTGTTGCACTGGATGCCAGCGCAGCAACCGCAAGCCCGTCACAGAGCGGAGCGCAGCAGTGGCGCCAAAAAGGACCACTGTCAGTTTGTCCCAACGTCATCTACGTGCAGCACCCCGTGCAGGCCCAAAGCGCCGGTCTAGTGCCGCCCACCTCGGCACCCCAGCGCTCCGCGTGCTCTCCAGGCAGCCAGGCTTCCCCAGGACCACTGCTGCTGAGGAGCCAGCCCGGTTCGTGTAAAGGGACGCTTGCACAGGAGGAAGCAGCTGTAGTTTTGGTGGCAAGGGTCGTGCAGTTTCACTCCAAAACCTACAGTTACACTCAGATGAACAACTTCGGAGTAGCTCAGTTAGCAGGTCCACTGAGTAACCTTTTACCTACTTTTTCATAAAACCAAATTAAAAGGACCTTACACATGCCGTAGTGCCACCATCTCCTGGCGTGCTGTAGGCCAAAGGATCAGTGTAATGGATTTCTAAGTGTAACCTAACTGGCAGGAAGAACCCAAATGAACGGGACTACTGCTTTGCTGCTGACAATTTAAGTGGTATGGAAAAGGATCTTCAAATTGAATCTAGTATTCCTTGTCACAGCTAATAAACATTAGTTAGGAATTTTTTTTTTAATTAAACCACCTCTGAGATAACTTAATTGCACCTAACCAAACTAACATGCTCTACAGCGTAGCCCTAGCAGGAATTTCTACAGTGAAACTGAAAAGGTCCTCCTCCTCTGCCTGTCATTTCTGTTAAACCCACTGCAATGAAAAGCAACTTTTCTGCATGAGACATTAATCATCCCCTCCTTTCATTAAGGAGCCGACTGCTGGAGTAAAGAATTGTCTGTAAAAACAAGACCACGCTCATGACTTCCCTGCTTGATTTACAGACCAGGACTGACTGTTGCATCCCCTCCCCGTCGCCCCAAAAGTAGTATTTCCCTGCGAAGCTTTTTCTAAAGCCAAACCAGGTCTCTTAAACAC
>NW_010520569.1:0-576 GCF_000687285.1 Phaethon lepturus
TGCTGCCCCCCATGGCCTGAGCCCTCCTGCCCTGTCTCCATCCCCTGGGGGTGCTTCAGCCTGGAGGTGCGGGGCAGGATGTTGCCCTGGGGATCTGGGTCCAAGCTGCCTCAGGGTCTCTTTCAGCGCTTCCTCTGGGCGCTGCCAGTGGGAGCCCAGATGGGGAGATGTCAGCACGCCCAGTGCAGCTGCTGGCACCCCAGCTGGTGGTGGGTTTGGTTTGTCACCATGCCAGGGAGAGCATGGCACCAGCTCCTGCCTGACCTCGTGCAGGCCAGGCTGTCCAGCCCACAAGCGGGCCCTGTCACGATGGTGTCTGGGGCCATGGGTGCAGGACATGTCCCCTCTGGCTAACCTGGCACTGCCCCCAGGGGCAGGGGCTGTGGGGCAGGGCACTGCTCTGCCCAGGTGTCCCTCGCAGGTCAGCGGGCACTGTGCCTCTGGCTGGGGCGTCCCAGCGCTGATCATTAACCACCTTTATCGGGCAGTGGGTTCAAGGTCCTGGACGGGGAGGTTTTGTCTCTCGGCTGGGCAGACAGAGCACCACGAGTGGCTGTTGTCCCCTCGGTCCTGCCT
>NW_010520570.1:0-279 GCF_000687285.1 Phaethon lepturus
CGCTCGGCTGAGAGACAGCGTTGATTTCCCCTTTTTATTTTTTTGCCCCTTTTAAATTTATTTTTTTATTATTATTGTTTCGTCCTTTACGCTCAAGGAAGGGGTGCTGAGAAATTTGGACTCCATTTTTTTCTTTCTGTATTTTTTTTCCCCCGCTGCTTTCATTCCAGCAATTTAAAACGTTAAGGTTGAAGCAAAGTTAGAAGGAAAATAATTGCTGTAATGAGGCTAGGCAATCTTCTGCAGGCACTGTGGCTCCAGCGAGACTGTAGCTGCGGG